>NC_135564.1:267500-425000 GCF_964340395.1 Glandiceps talaboti | reverse complement strand
TGTCCCTAAATTTTAAGTCATAAAATTTCTCTCTCTCATCATATACTATCAAATTTTTGTTGTATGTCAATAGTTGTAAATTAAAACAATGTCTGTCGTCTATTTCTGTTAACTGATTATTCTACACTGGAAAAGTCTAAACTCAAAAGTAAAAGGCATTTTTAAATATTCAAATTGATACAAACATACAAATATTTGCTATTGACAAAATTCATTCATTCTACACAAGACAATTCAAACAAATTAAGTTTTTCTGTGTCTTTTTTTTTTTTACAAATACAAATTATTTCATTCAAAAGTAGACACATTCTATAAGTCATTGTACTCTTGATTTCCTTTGGTTAGTTAGTTAGTTAGGCTGTTTGTTTGTTTGTTTGGAGGGAATCACTACTTTAAACTGTAGGTAAGTGAGTAATATATTGAAAGTATGCCCTCTATTGACAGTCATGATGTACATTGGTTGCTATGAACATGCACTAGTAACTTTCTTCTGTTGGTTCTACAGTTCCATTCTCCTCATCATCAACCTCTGCTTCCTCCTCCCCCTCCTCCTCCTCTCCCTCTTCGTCCTCCTCTTCAGCTGCATCCCCTGCTTCCTCCTCTCCTGTAGGTCCTTCTTCTGTTCCATGTTCTACTTCCTCTGTTCCATCTTCATCTCCTTCATCTCCTTCATCTCCTTCACCATCATCATCATCATCATCATCATCATCATCATCATCATCCTCACAGCTACTTGAAGAAGAGCTACTGATAATAACATGAAATTTTGATATTAATTTTGAGTTCTGCTTAAGACTGGATAATGATATACTGGCATGTAGTAGATATATCATGATATACTATTTTATGACATCCACACCACACCACACCACACCACACCACACCACACCACACCACACCACACTACACCATACCACACCACACCACACATCACATCACACCAAAATACATCATACTACATACACTATACACATTATACTACACCACACTACAACATACCACACCACACCACAACATACCACATTACATCCCATCACATTACACCAAAATACATCATACTACATACACATCGTACTACATCACATGACATCACATCATTCAACACAACATACAACAATAAATCACTTTATACTACAATACGTTACTTCACATCACACCAAGTCACATAATTTTACATAGCACAACATCGTACAATGTCATACCACACCACACCACACAGTATCGCACCACATCGCAACTCACTGCACTGCACGGCACCATACCAGACATCAGATCAGACCAGACCAGACCAGGCCAGGCCAGGCCAGACCAAGCTACACCACACCACATTACATTACATCACAAAACATCACAACCAATCACAGCACATCATACCTGACAAGACCAGACCAGACCAGATCAGACTAGACTACCTACACAATACCATATTACATCCCATCACACTACACCACATCACATTACATTACACATCATATCCCAGCACATCACATAATACCCCAATCACACCATCCCAGACCTGACCTGATCAGACCAAACTAGAGCAGACCACATGCACTGAACTATACCATGTTACATCACATTACATCACACCATACCATACCATACCATACCATACCATACCATACCATACCACACATCATATCCCATCACACCACACTACATCATAGCTACCTGGAGTCTGATTCATCTTCATCCTCGTCTTCATCTTCATCCTCATCTTCTTCACCTTCTTCGTCTTCTTCACCTTCTTCATCTTCTTCACCTTCTTCTTCATCATCTGTTCCCCATAACTCATACTCTCTTTCTGTTAGAACAAAAGAAAAATGAAAAAACTGGTGTAAAAGGAAAGAGCCACTAGAGTGGAAAGATCTCTTTTGACAAATGAAGACAGGCAGACAAAAATATCTTGCTACATGTACTGCAGCAGCAAGATCCTTTTCAATAAGCTAAGACAGATACAAACTATGTACTGTAGTGAAAATATCGCTCCTAACAAGCAAAGACAGACAAAAACTACTTGCTATAGTACATAAAAAGACCCCTTTCAACAAAACAAACTAGAATGTTGGCAACCCAGCTTTGTTATTGCATATCTAATATTACCAATTTGTTAATACTATGGAGCCATAGTATTGTTATTCATTCATTATGGGCCAGCTTTGTCTATAAACTCTTTCACACAAGTGCTTCCTTTAAACCTTTAGAGTTTAATCCTTATCTAGCATCAGCTTTTAGGCATTGTGTAAATATCTCAAACATTGCATACTGAAACTGAAAGGTAAGAGTAAATAAAGGTGACATAGTATTGTGAATGAGACAGATACAGGGTCAATGACTCCTCAGTCATTGACCCTTTGTCTGTTGGTCATTGTCAACATATGGTTGACCATATTTTGAACTTTGGTTTCATAATCTGTTTTTAATCAGTAGATGTTCCATAAAATATAAAATGATAACAATATTTAACAAATGTTATATTTTCATATTGTGGAGAAATTGAGTAAATTGGAAAAAATAAATCTTGCAAGGAGTACTACTACTGATAGTTCAAAACACTTTCTTACCTTTTTTCAACATTTCTTCTATCAGTGGTTTAAATTCTTTACATTCTGGGTTCTCTGGTTCATACATTTGAACTATAAAAAAAATAAAGAGCTGATATTACTATCACATAGATAGATCAAATAGACTCAACTTGTCAAGCTTTTTTCACTCTAACATAAATTACTTACCTTCCTGGAAAAATTTAACTGTCAGTGTCTGTATTGCCATGGGGTATAATGAAACCACTCAGTTATTTTAGTTGAGAGTGGGAAGTAGGTATAATCCACCATAGTTCCTCAAATGTTTTACTTGGGTTCCATACAAGATTATGGTATGATACAAGGTATGGACATCTGCACCAGTTTTACTAGATTTCCTCATCAGTTTCCCAAACCTTTGCAAACACATAGTTTGTACAATAAATTCAATCATTGAAATTGTTGGTCAGGCAGTTTACTAGTTCTTCATAAGGTATTAGGCATGTGATAACACTTATAATATCACTTTGAGGCTACCTAGTACCTGTCAATTCTACATGGACAACTTGAGATTCTTACATAATATTTACAAGCCACTACCAATATTAAAACTCTCCCCTAACTTTCATCAGTTATAATAATATCCTGACACACTCAGGATTGGGATATGGGGGGGGGGGGGGTGTCTATCAGTTGGTGTAACAGCTGTACTCAGGGTTGGGATATGGGGGGGTCTATCAGTTGGTGTAACAGCTGTACTCAGGGTTGGGATATGGTTCTATCAGTTGATGTAACCACAGGCCTGTGGGTGGAGGGTCTATGATGTAACAGCTATACTCAGGGTTGGGATATGTGGGGGTCTATCAGTTGATAAAACAGCTATACTCAGGGTTGGGATATGTGGGGGTCTATCAGTTGATGCAATAGCTATACTTCAATTACATTGTTGACAGCCACATGTACTTGTTTTTTGTTTTTATTTTTGCTTTTATTTTGTTATAAGAATTAACAAATTAGAATTATTGAATTATTCTTAATTCATTGAATTTTGAAGGCATGGTTTTAGCAGCTTTTCACAAAGTGTAAATGACTGTTTAATCTTACTGTGACATCTGACAAGCCAGGAAAAACATGACGAGATTTATAAGTTTCTTAAACTCCATATGGTCTGCGTAATTTTATAGCTAGAGACAGTCAAGCAATCTTTGACCCTTTCCTCCACACATACAATAGTAGAAAAGTTTGCCAATAATCTAATAATATCTGTAGACAGTCATTGACTGTACACCTACATGTAAAAGTTGTGCAACATATGCTGGTTTCCTAACACACAATTTGATCACATCCCTTCATTATATAATAATACCTGTACTTTGAATTTGGAATTATATTCTCATATCAAAAATAACTATACAATAATATCATTGTATTTCCAACTGTAAATTTTTCGTTATCTTTCTTATATAACTTGAGTGTTTCTAGACATCAAATTGTTTGTTTTAACTGAACTGAATTTTGACTTTTTTCATATTACAGATTCTACATTGAATATTTATTAAACTGCAAAAAGAGAATGGATTAAATGATTGTTTAGAAGATAATAAAGGTTGATGAAAATCTTGCATCAAAACCATTATTACTCTCATGGTTTCACTTCTTGGACAGGTTCAGTTTTTGAACATCTATCGAAAAATATGGGTTTTTGTTATGCCCTGGTTGTTTTACGTCATGTCATGACAACCCACAGCTATGTCACTGGTTCTGTGGTGCTACACAAATACACATACAATGTATGTAAAGTAAAGACATTCCAAATGACAACCCACAGCTATGTCAGTGGTTCTGTGGGGCTACAAATACACATATGTATAAGTAAAGATGTTCCAAATGACAACCCACAGCTATGTCACTGGTTCTGTGGTGCTACACAAATACACATATGTATAAGTAAAGATGTTCCAAATGACAACCCACAGCTATGTCAGTGGTTCTGTGGTGCTACACAAATACACATATGTATAAGTAAAGATGTTCCAAATGACAACCCACAGCTATGTCAGTGGTTCTGTGGTGCTACACAAATACACATATGTATAAGTAAAGATGTTCCAAATGACAACCCACAGCTATGTCACTGGTTCTGTGGGGCTACACAAATACACATATGTATAAGTAAAGATGTTCCAAATGACAACCCACAGCTATGTCACTGGTTCTGTGGGGCTACACAAATACACATATATAAGTAAAGACATTCCAATTTGCCATCAGTTTTCATGATCTTTCCTAAATTAAGCTTGAGGAGGTATCACATTGTATTGTTCCCCTTTCCAGCAATTTTCTACTAGTTTATTAACATGCCCATGTCTGGAAATTAAGAGTGAATGTACTATGATTGACATCAAATATCAATGATAGTCCTTTCCGTACATGGCATATCGAATCTGTTTGAAATAGTTTGAAACCACCTAGGGGGGACTGTTTCAAACTGATTTAAAAAAAACTTGATGTAAATCAAATAGGATTTTTGTATAATAATTTTTAAAGTGTCAATAATTTCTACACTTTTTACATAGTTTTTAATGTCTGTTTTATTGTATTGTAGCTGTGTGGCTTTTCTTGTATATGAGATGTATCCTGCAATAAAGTTTTAATAATAACATTGTTTCAAAACCAACAGAGAAGCAACAGTGAATTGATTCAAATCCATTGTTCAATTTTTTGATGGGGACAGAAACAAATTTTGAACTGATTTTACTAAATTGATTCACTTTGAACGAGTTTTTTAATCAATTCAGGTCAGGACAGGGCTATTAGAGTAAACTACATGACTGTAGAAATATCTACAAAGTATAAAGACACACCAGACATAGTTTTTGATTAGTGATTTATTGACTCAAGTCACAGTTAGAATGTTATTATGATGTTTTAATTAAGATTCTTAAAAGTAAATTTTATGTTACGGTTTTTAAAAAGCTTGTGAGAAAGATCCACAATATGATGTTTGATTTTGGTGGAAAACTAGTACTATGACAATCAACACTTGTTAAAGAGATAGACACATTTCATGATTTGGTAAAAATCTGTTATCAAAACATGCTGACAGAGTATTGAATCCAAATAAATAAACAATCAATACCATATGTAGCATAGTTTGTGATAATTTCCACAATCAGATGTTTTAGTTGTACCATAGTTTTGAGATACCAGAGTCACAGTCAGATCTAACCATAATGTTTGCTACATGGTTCTTTTGGACTGTCATTATCTCCTAGTCAACCTTTCAGCCAATGCTCTTTTTTTGTGACCCAATTAATTGTCACTGTAGTTGCAATAAAGCATGTACCCTACTGGTTGCCATAAGTTATCAGACATAAACATATTATTTGAACAGAATGTTCACAACTACAGAGTTTGGTTACAGCTTACACACAAAATTCAATATGTTCTGAACAGTTAGCTGACATCTGTCATGATATAGAGCACTGATACAAATAAATACATGTACAAAATAGAATATACTTACTCATTTGACAAAGCTTTAGTGCCACTGCCCAATCTTCCTGCATCACAGACTCAATGAACTGACAACAAGAACAAACCAATAACAGTATTACAAGCTTCATTTTGAACAAGATTTCTTCTATTCTGCCACACACACAAACACCAAAAGAGATGTATTTCTTTGTACCACAGAAAACTGATCACTTTTATCATTCCTGTCCTTTAATATGGTTTATTTGACACCGTTATTAGTCATACAAGCTGCTCATACATATTCACAAGCTTTGTTTCCGGAACTTCATTGGTTAAGTGAACAAAGGAAAGAGAAATAAAGGCCAGCATTTCTTCATGTTTTACTCATGGTCTATTCCTGGATCATTGTGGGGGCTGTCTCTACCATCACTTATCTATTGTTGTAAATTCATCATTATGTTTTCACTGATGGTATCGATATCATTATGTCTCTTATTTTTGTACTTTTTATGAAAATTAATGGTAGGCTAGAAAAGAAGCAACAGTTATCAATGTAGATATTTATATCGGCTTTCATTCTACATGGTTCATTATTATCTATCTGATTTATTGATTGAAATTTATCGATGTGACTGTTTTAACAATTAATCTATACTCTTCAGAGTCTAGGCAATTCAATTCTTGTTCTTTTGCTCATTAAATTATATCAAATTCAGTCATTTTTATTTTTGCATATCTGTATTCTGGATTATTTTGACTTGATTTTTTTTAAATATAGGTATTTAGATATTGACAATAAAATACTTTATCTATTTTTTCTAAACTTTGAATAAACAAACTTAGTTTAAATGTGCACTGTTCAAATGTTGAAGTTTGGAAAACTACCAATGAAAGCAAATAAAGCAAGTCAAGACAAACCACTTTACAAAATGTTTGCTGAAAACAACACTAGATTTACTGGCCAAAGTTTCAATTCCACATTCTCATATTATTAGGATCATCTCATTATCGAAACCATAGGTATCAGATCTAAAATAGAATAATTCTTTTCTTCTGGACAATATTTTTCTACAGCTCTGTCAGACATCTCCCTACTCAGGGCCAACACAGGGCTTTCATAATTTATGCATCTATTATTATTACTATTATTATTTAATTATTATTATTATTATTATTATTATACCAGAGATACAACCATCTTTAATTACAGAGTGAAGAGAAAACATATCGAGTGTTACAAGAAAAGTCTATGTTTGGTTCACAATATTTTCTGAGATAATAACCATAATAATATATATGTATGCTGTAAACAATCCACAAATTACCAAGGTGTAATATATATGTATGCAGTAAACAATCTACAAATTACCAAGGTGTAATATATATGTATGCTGTAAACAATTATGATGCTCAAGATTTGTTGTTTTAGTTTTAGCACGTGTTAGGTTTTCTAATTGGAATAAAGGCCAACAGTAGACATTCCAATGGTAAATAACCAATAAACCACACTAAATAACACTGGTATTTTAGAATTAATGTATCAACGTCTTTTTACATTCATTTTTTCGTTTCCTTTTGCATGTACATCAGTGTTTTAGTCTTCAGTTGTCTACATTTTGAGTGTAAATTATATTTTGTCTCTTTGGATTGAAGCTAAAGAGAAATTTCTGATGAGGATAATAAAGTTACATTGAATTGAATTGAATTGAATTGAATTAAATGGATGTTTTCATATTGACTATGACAGATGGAAATTATGTAATGTAACAGACACATGTTACGATAGCTTTGCTAGGTACCCTCATTACAAGTTGAAGTTATTCTTGTTTTTGCCTTGTTGACTTTCAACTGTTGATTCACTGGCAATGCTTCCTGAGTAATGAATTTACATATTATGTAATATCACATGACTGCTATGAACCTATCAGAATCACCAGAGTGGCAGTATGACACGTGCACACCAGGAAGTTGCATTCAGATGAATCAACAAAGTATTTAGGCTTATCAGAATATTGTGAACTGGCTTCCACATGTATAGAAAGTTATTAAACTTTTAGTACATTTCAGACCACTGCTGGATTAGCATTAAAATGCAGCTGTGACAAAGTTGTCTGGCAGAGTTGTAGTAAAAGTTGGTCTACAGCAAAAGAATGGTCCTATATTTACATGTAATCCTTATGTCAGTCCATAGATTGATAAGATAATGAAAATGAAAGGATGTGGGATTCAATCTCAGGGCTTTAAAATATTATTGGCTTAAAAAGTCATTTACTATTAGTGAATTTGTTTGCATCTTTGGAAGACAAAGAATTCATACTAGGATATCATTCAAATATCAGTATTCCTTAGACTGAGTAACTCAAAGTGGGACTTATTTTTATGTTTTTTATGTTTTAAGTATCAACTTTTCTACAACCTCTAAACCAATCCATCCATATGTCCTATACATACCATATCCATATGTCCCATACATACATATCCTTATATCCTATTCATATGAATGTAAGTGTCTCGCTGGAGAGAACAGTGCTCAATGCAAATATTAGTAGCAGAGCATTATAGACTTAATTCAAAAGAATAAGAATGTAAACTCAGAGTTTCACGCTTTGAGCCATCTTCGGACAACTAAATTGGGATTGTCAAGGTCAGTACAAACACTTAATATTTATATCCTTATGTCCTATACATAAATATCCATATATATGCAGATAGACAAACAGAAAAACACAACATATAAATAACCCAATACACACAGACACAGACACAGACACAGACACAGACACATACATACACATCACAGACACACAGACACACAGACACACAGACACACACACACACACACACAGACACACACACACAGAGATACACACAGATACACACACAGATACACACACAGACACACACACAGTCATATTTCCTTACTTCTCCTAGTAATTCTAAAGGTGCCTTTATCTCCTCCTCTTCATCCTCTGATGATGACGACTCTTCATCGCTACTGCTACTCTCATCATTTTCAGACTCATCTTTTGTTTCTTCATTGGCAGTATTTGATTCATTTTCATCCTTATCTTTTTTAGGAATTGCTCCAGCTTCTACATCAACTGTTTCACTCTCTAAAAGAAGAAATTGTAAAATTATATATTTCAAATCCATCGCTTTTTATATAACTTGACATTTTATTATAGATGGTGATGTGTGATTTCAAAGACTGCTATTAGAATGATACAGAAACATAAAATCTGCTTCTCATGTAATGGGAAATTTTCAAAAATTCATTATTCCAAAATCAATATTTCCAAACTTTTCGGAATTTCAAAGAGTAGTTTACAGAGACTTAAAATGATTTTTTGGGTGTGGTGTAAATTCTAGAACTTCCAAAGAATTTCTATGAATGGTCTAAAACTCAATGACTTCCACAGCCTTCTTGGAGTAGTTTGAAATTCCAGGGCTATCAAGGACTTTTCCAAAAGCAGTAAACCCTATGCTGTATATTACACTCTCCTGACCATGGTATTAAGTTTCACATTTATATTGCACCCAAGTTTGTCTTTCCTTACATCTCACTCCACCACATGTACAAGTCAGACTTTATTACATGTACAAGTCAGACTCCACTACACATACAATTACAAGTCAGACTCCACTATATATACAAGTCAGACTTTATTACAATTACAAGTCAGACTCCACTACACATACAAGTCAGACTTTATTACATATACAAGTCAGACTCCACTATATATACAAGTCAGACTTTATTACATGTACAAGTCAGACTCCACTATATATACAAGTCAGACTTTATTACATGTACAAGTCAGACTTTATTACATATACAAGTCAGACTCCACTATATATACAAGTCAGACTTTATTACATATACAAGTCAGACTTTATTACATATACAAGTCAGACTCCACTATACATACAAGTCAGACTTTATTACATATACAAGTCAGACTCCACTACACATACAAGTCAGACTTTATTACATATACAAGTCAGACTCCACTATATATACAAGTCAGACTTTATTACATATACAAGTCAGACTTTATTACATATACAAGTCAGACTTTATTACATATACAAGTCAGACTTTATTACATATACAAGTCAGACTCCACTATACATACAAGTCAGACTTTATTACATATACAAGTCAGACTCCACTACACATACAAGTCAGACTTTATTACATATACAAGTCAGACTCCACTATATATACAAGTCAGACTTTATTACATATACAAGTCAGACTCCACTATATATACAAGTCAGACTTTATTACATGTACAAGTCAGACTTTATTACATATACAAGTCAGACTCCACTATATATACAAGTCAGACTTTATTACAATTACAAGTCAGACTCCACTATATATACAAGTCAGACTTTATTACATGTACAAGTCAGACTCCACTACACATACAAGTCAGACTTTATTACATATACAAGTCAGACTCCACTATATATACAAGTCAGACTTTATTACATATACAAGTCAGACTTTATTACATATACAAGTCAGACTCTACATGTTTAAATTGAATCACTTTACAGGACTATCTAACTGGCACACTATCTTCTCTAGAAGTAACCCATGACATTTTATTTTGCCATATTTGTAATTATACTAAATTGAATCACTTTACAGGACCATCCAACTGGCACACTATCTTCTCTAGAAGTAACCCATGACATTTTATTTTGCCATATTTGTAATTATACTAAATTGAATCACTTTACAGGACTATCTACCTTACACACAATATTCTCTAGAAGTAACCCATGACATTTTATTTTGCCATATTTGTAATTATACTACATTAAATTACTTTACAGGACCATCTAACTGGCACACTATCTTCTCTAGAAGTAACCCATGACATTCTACCTTGTCATATTTGTAATTATACTAAATTGGAGCACTGTACTGCATTATCTACCTTGCACCCTATCTTCTCTAGATTCATCTATTTCACTATTACAATTCACTGATGTATCTTTTTCACATCTTTCCTCATTGTGTTCTGTATCTTTTATTGAGTCCAAGTGCGTTGTGTTTTTCTCTCTGACATCATCTGTGTCATCCACTTCACTTCTCACTCTGTGAGTTATGTAGTATGAGTCCATCTCTTCTGTCTCAGTTTTGAGCTTTCTTTTCTTTTCTCTTTCTCGCTCTTGCATTCTGTCTGATGACAGACACAACAAATAATAAATGAGATTGATTTTTACTCTAAGTTTCATTAAGTGCTTATTTTAGTGTTTCTGTATTTTTACATGAAAGGAAGGGATGCCAAGTGATTAGACTTTGCAGTATTTGATGTTTTTTAAATTTATGTTTATGTTTTCATAAAGTAACTTTTAGGTGACATTAATTGACCTTAAACTTCTCGTTTACATTAATGGTCTTACCATGACCTTTTTATCTAGATTTTTGACCCTTCACCTTGCCATGACCTTTCACCTGAACATAACCCTTCACCTTGCAGTGCCACTTAATGTGATGCCTATGGTTAGTCTTGTGATCTTTAACCTAGCTGTGATCTTTAAACTTTGACATAACCTTTGACCCACTATCTTACTACTGACCAGTGGACCCGGATTCATTTCTTGAAGATGATTTCTTTGGCCTCCCATCTTTGTCTTTTTCACTCCTTCTTTCTGCATATTAAATAAAATAACAAATTGTTTTATAATTCAAAATTTGTTAACATTTCAAAGTATGTGTGAATCATCCTGTTCATATTTATCAGACTGCTATATACATGTCTTATTAACATTTATTAGATTGAAATTTTATCTTCTTTGAACTTGTTTTTACAAAAAGTTGTAATGTATTTCATTCGCTGTCTAATCTGCAAGATTTGTTGTGTACACCATTCAGATTTCAGTCATTCCTTTAAACTCTCCATACACCCATGAAATTCCAGTCTATGAACCACACCATTCAGATAGTCATTGGTTTAAACTCTCCATACACCCATGAAGTTCCACAGTCTATGAACCACATCATTTAGATAGTCATTCCTCCATACACCCATGAAATTCCAGTCTATGAACCACACCATTCAGATAGTCATTGGTTTAAACTCTCCATACACCCATGAAATTCCACAGTCTATGAACCAAACATGTTTGTTTTTTTATACATTTGTACATGCAATCTAGAGATGTAATGAAAATAGACAAGGTATTAAAAAAATACCCATTGTGGTTTTATGTTTAAAAAGTATTTAGCAAGAATTTGTTTGTTTTATGTTTGGAATGTATTTACCATGAATTTGTTTGGGTTCTGAAATGTTATTGCTATTTGATGTTGATGCTGTGGCTCCAGTCTCTTTTTGTCTATCACTCCTACCATTTTTATCTACAACAGACAAGATACAAGTGAAATCATGCAAACAATAGAACATTTCTAAAACTGAACTAGATGAATAATGGAATGTCATTTTGAAAATCTAAGTGGTTATTTCATCATTTTACACTTGTTTATTTTGTTATGGTAACTTATATGAATTATTCTAAAATATACAAGCATTCAGAAAAAATATGTATGTATTAACAGAGAAGAAGATTACATATTGACAAAACAAACTACAACAAAATGCTGTTGAATGACACATATACATTCAGAATTCATTGAAGACCGAATCTGTGAAATCTGTTCACAATGGCTAAATTTCATTTTGTTCTAGTGTCTGATACTACCCAGCAGTATGTTTTCAAAGTCTGTGACAAGTTTGAGTAATTCAATGAAGTCAGATTGCAGGACTGTGCTATGAAATCTCAGCAAATTTATTTATGAAGACATTGATTTGAGAAATATATCATTTGAAAAATTGGTAGTGGATACATTTAATAATATTGTTGACTTGATTACAACTGTGTCCTTTATAGTGACATACCATGAGATTGTTTTAATTGTCCTGTGTTGTGACTCAAATAGTAGGAGTCTACTTCTGTTGTGGAAGTTGAAGCACTAATATCTTTGTGTCTTTCCTTTCTACCACTTTTACCTGTACAAGATATACCATATTACAACAACAACAACAACAACAACAACAACAACAACAACAACAACAACATCATCAACAACAAAAGGAGTAGATCATACCACAACAAAGATAAAACAGAAATTAAAGGAAGGACATAAATAATGGAATGAGCTGATAGTACAATTAAGATAAGATTTATAATTAGTTTCAAAAGACAGAAGACTTGAACAAGTTTTATCATGGTAGATGATTCCAAATTTGAAAAAAACTTGTAAAATAAAATGTGCATGGTACAATAAAGTTACAAATATCTGATGCTTAAGGAGTGAGCTATGAGCTAAAACCTAACACTACTGAAAGTGTAGGAAATCTATGATGTTACATTCTTATACATGTATATAAAAGTGCTGTGTCCTGTAATTATTTCTATGTGTTCTATGACTGTTCATTCTCAACCGGTCTAAACACATTTTATCTAATCTCAAGCTAAATCAAACCTAACAAAATAAATTTTAGTTTGTGGTGCTAGTCTCTAAACGACACCTTTTTCAAAACATATAAACAAGATTTGGGGAAAAGGGGGTTGGAATTTCAGTCATATGGTTATACATGAACCTGTCAAATAAAACACTTGTGATGCAAAGCTCTGAAATCTTAAAAACCACATCTCTAGAAACCAACTAAAAGAACTACATGTATTTGGACTGGCTGAAAATATCACTGACTTCAGCTAGCTGTGAAAACTAGGATATGACAATTTTGTAAGGAGGCTATCATACATAATTTTTCTGATGCCAAACAGCACTCCTAGTGGCTAAACTCTGCAACCTTTTGTTTTTCAATATCTATACTATGGCATATTAAATCATGTCTTGATATCAAACTGACTTAGCAACACCTACAGAACATTTCCTGAATGTTTGTGTATGCAACTAGTAGTGTTCACAGTATGCTGTCTAAGATACTTTGACATGCCACTGACACTTCTCTGGTTGCAATTCACCAAAATTTGTTGTTCCCATCATCCTTCACCATGTGGTCACTAATGAAGACATTTTCTCATTTGACCAACAACACATATTTTAATTTATGTCTTTTATAAGAGGGAACACTAGGGTTCACACTTAACTCATAATGTCCTACATCATTTATCAATGCTCTCTACCCTACTTCAGCGCTTCACATGACAAGTTAGCATAAAAATAAGGACAATAGAATTCCTTAAACTTACTTCTACTTGACGGCCTGGAATCTTTATTTTCTTTGCCTTTAATATTACTATCTTTATCATCTTCACTTCTCACTTTGTCAATGGATTTATTGTTAGATTGCCTTGATTTTGAACTTGATGAGGGACGGACTACAGGTTCACTGTCATTAACTAAAATCATGATATTATCCTGTGAGTCATTAGATTCATTGTAGCCATCATAGTGAGAAGTTCTAGATGGAGATATCAATGACTGAGCCAAGGCTTCATCCTTTGGCATACCATATCTAGAAATAGGAAGAAAACAAATACTTGTATTATACAATGCACAAGCTAAGTTGAACAAAAAATATCTTTTGTTAAATGAACATGATACATGTGATTTTAACAACTCAGAATTTCAAAGTAGAAATAATTTATTGCTAACTTACTGTTCAAAGTTTCTTTTCACAGATGGTAAGACAACCTGTCTAGTTGGTGGTCTTGATGTATCATCAATACTACTAGCACTATTGCATCTTTGTACTGATCCAGACCTTGCTGTGCTGGTAGCCGATGTTGAATTAGCATCATCATAAAATCCACTACTTGAAGAAGTATTACTACCAACTGAGCCAGTACTCCCAGACTTCACTTTATTCTTAGAATCTAAACTAGAAGACCTACGATTGGCAGTCTGTTTGTCTTTTGTTGATGATTTCCTAACATCATCTGTTATGGAGGTAAAGATCAAGACATACAAATTGTTAAAAGACAGTTGTCATGAGTGTCTCTTCCCTAACAGCATAAAACAGCTCTCATCAACAACTTAATGACATTATTTCTGCTGACTCCCATGATGCAATAGCCCAGAGTAAAGGTAAAAGCACAAAATCAACTTGATTTTATCTGAAACTGCAAGTAATTGTAGATGATTTAAAATCATAAAATGACTCAAGAATCCATAATTTATGAAAATGACTTCATTTGACTCTTGAGATCACAGACCATCAGTAAGATCCAGACTAGGCATACAGTTTCATTACTGAATTTTACAGGTATTCTTCAGCAAGTGCAGTGGAATGTTGTGTTGTAGTTATTTAATGTTGCTGAAACAACCCAGCCATCAGATAATGCTAGCTTCTTAACAGAACAATTTCACTGTGAGAAAATCACTTGTCAACAGTTTATTCCACCTTAAGTGTCATCAATGGCTTTAATCATAGAGCCTACATGAAATGAGAAGCAACAAACCATGATAGCATTGCTTGACACTATGTTGCCATAATACCAGTAGGTAAGGGTCAACTGACGAATGACTTGACCTTTCAATATGACAAGTATTATGGTTGACCTTTTGATGACACAAATGGACACGTTACCAGTCAACAATAAGTTAGACTGTAGAATTTGTCATTATGTGTACTCTCCTTTAACCATTTCTCACAATGGCTACACATTTAGTTAATGGTAAACAGGACCGACACCAATGGCTACACATTTAATGAAGCTTTCAGTCTAACAGTAGTAACTTTGAAAGACATACAATCTCTTATACTAAAGAAAAACAAAAATTGCAAAGGTTGTAACTGTGAAGATTTTTTGAAGAATTCTTGAATAGTTAGTTGCATCACTAAGGACTTATACACGGTTTGCTGATGTTACTATGTCTAGAGGCAAAGAGTGTTTTGTACACAATGACATTCCCTTGTCTATTGTCTGTCTACTGGGTACACTATTGTCTAATATGTTTGTACATCACTACACATACATTTACACAACCAGGGTTTTGCCTGACTACTACTCATTTGTATTCAGGAATCCAACTCAACATTTACAGTTTACTACCTGCTTGAAATATTGTGAGTGGGAATGCCAATGGCATGAGGGAAACTTAAACAAGTGCTCATTGTTGGGGGTTCATTATCAAAACTTAAGTCATTTGTATCTTATATTTCATTCATTTGTATGTTATTTGACTTCAGTAACTTATCTGAACTACCCTAGCAACTTTTTATACAGCTACTAGCAGTTAGATCTATATAATCTTTTTTATTTTGTTTGTTATTTTTGTAAAAAGGAAACGAAAAAAACAAACATCTTTTGGAGGAAATTCAAAACACAAATTGGTAAAATTGAAATAAACTAGTGGTTGGACAATTTACAAAGGTATAAACATTGTTTAATGATTCATCACTAAGAAGTCTAGGATTTATTTCTGGATTCTGAGGCAAATTGAAAACAAAAATCATTGAAATAAAATAATATAAGTCACAGAAGACATAGTCTCTTTCAAATACATTACTTCTTTATGACTGAATGCCAACATGATTAAAAGAAATTGGTGGCAACAAATAGATACTACAAACTATCCATGATATGAAGGAAATGACTAGATTTGGATAACTGATCCTGAATATATAGGGTCAAAGGTCAATGTCTTAAAAGACAAATTAGACCTGCTATTAAGGCTTGACATTTGAATGGAGCCTCTATGTATTCACGTTTTTAGTTATGCAGTAAATCATGATTCTTCACTACAAATACTACCATCATTCTGTAATGGTTTTATGAAAACCAAAAGTACTGCATGTCTACATTACTCATGTTCAGCATTACATTTAGACATGATTTAGAAGATATGGGTCATACATAAATGCTACAAAGTGTCTTCAGTATGCAAAAAATGGTTTAATTTTGATAGTCTACCTTGAAGGTCAAAGTGAAAGTCAAAGGTCTTACAAGAAAGCTTGCATACGATTATATAGGGTTAGAATAGACACTTGAATGGAGTCCATGTACTGAAGTTTTTGAGTTATGCAGTAATATATTGATCTATTACTTAAATATGGCCATCATTCAGTGTTTCCACGAGCAGTTTTTTTCACTTTTATAGTGTTCAGCGCCTATGAACTTTTAGGATATATGGCGCTTTACAAGTGTTATTATTATTATCATTATTAATTTCATATTCAGTAAAAGTTATATGAACACCAAAAGTCATTCTTGTGTATATTTTTCTTCTCCTTTATTACCTCTGGACATGATTTAACAGAAACTGGCAATAAATGAATCCTACAAAAAATCTGTCAATAGGCATGAAATTTTGATAAATGACACTGAAGGTCAAGGTGAAGACCAAAGTTCAAGGTCTTCAGAGAAAGCTTGAACCTGATAATATGGGAGTGGACACTTGAATGGAGTCTTTCTATATTAGTTTTTGAGTTATGCAGTAAATAAATACAAATATGGCCACCATTTGGTCAAATTTGTATACATGTACGTCACAAAATAAATTGACTTCCATATGTCCCATATGATATGTCGCCTTTGTGCCAGGGAGGCTCCTTCCATGAAAATAATCTAATTTGCATATTGTTCAGAAGCAAACTTAAAAATAAGTAAAAACTTACTTTCTGGTGGAAGGACCTCAAGACTTGTCTGGGTCTGTTGAAGAATATTCAAATGTACTTGATGAGTTATGAAAATGACAAAAATATGTGAAAGTAATGGAGTAAGTAACAGTAGTATATGGATTACAATCACCATTTTATTTACAAATTTTACTTTAGTATTACAACTTTTGTATGTTATCCCACTTGTCAAAGAACTTTGGTTTTAATCATGACTATTAAGAATATAGTCATCATTCGGAAATATGACCACAGCTTTGTCATAGATTTATGAACAAAGGACAAACAATGTATATGCAGTACATATCAAACATAATAAGTTGTAAGAACATACCTGTACAATGCTGGCAATAACAGTGTGACATTTATTCTGTACATACAGCATGTAGACAAATTTTACCTCTACAAAGACATAATTAACTCCATGGTGTGCTAGCTATTTGCCTAGTATATCTATATCAAGTATGGACATGTTTTCATAGTTGAAATAATCTAAGAATATTTTAATATGAAACAAAGTAATCATCAAACCCAGATAAAGTTACAGACTTTGCTCTTTAATTATTTGTATATAAACAGAGACAAAGTGCTATCAAGTTTGTTTCTTATCGATGTTTCCATTCTTACCTTTAAAACTGATTTTCTACCTGTTGTTGGTCGACTACTCCCTAATGACCCTGACGATGGTGGACGGGGTGGTCTGAAAATGATAAAAATGGAATTTAATACAGAACTTTGTAGAAACTGAACAACTTTGAATGATTCAGAAAAAAGATATAATGACGACACTGTATTATCTCATTTGGGAAACATTCATTGATGCAGTGTAGACAAATCAAACTAAAATTAAACAATGTAGAAACAAGTCACAGGTAGTGTTAGTAAAAACCAACAGTCACATTGAACACAAAATGCTCCTATCATTTGAAAAGATCCACATTACATATATAATTTAAAATACTTTGTCATAAAATTCAACAATAAACTATGGAAACTATTTGAGAGTGGAAGAGATTTGTTATAAAGACACCACAATACAGTGACACACACAGACAAACATAATGATGTATCAGGTACTGTTATCAATAACATCACTGAAAGGGAATAAAAAATGTTGTTCATTCAATTTCAACAAACTGTTTGGACAGCAGAAAATTGGCCCACAGTTCCAGCTAATTATCCACTATCTAAATGAGATTTTACGTTGGAACGACTGTATCCTAAATGATTACTTACATTGATGATATCAAATATTTATTACATAATTGCATTACAAATCGGTAGTACGGGGTGAATCTTAGCACATTGAATGTCTATCAAAAATAATAATGATAATATATACATTGTATTACAAAGAACCAAGCCCACTACTAAACTGGACTTAAAATTCATATTTTCTACAAATTTCTTGTGTTAAAAAAGATGAATTATATTTCTGTATGAGAATGAATAGGTTGGAACATTAAATAAGAATTTATACTCACAGATTCAAACCAAACTAATAATATGAGGAGAAACTGTCACTACTTTCCAAATGTTCACTTACATTTTGTAAAGAGTATACCCTGGCGATGTTGAAAGAAACATCAGCAAAAATTTGGAGTATTAAACATTTTCTACTCTGTAACTTAGTGTAAGTAACAATTTTTATTCATACCATATTGGAATAACATTAACATTCAATGAGTCATGATGCTTTCCATATATATGTAAAGTTACTTTTAAAAACGAAAAGAGAAGAAAAGATGTGCTGACAGGGTGGTCTACATGAGAAAATTCAATAAAAATAATGTCAATATGTACCTGTCACATAAGCGGTCATCCAAAATATCTCCACCAAGAATCGTTAAAGTGTTGGGAGAAACAACTCCACCAAATCTCTCTTGTGCCATTTATAGTACATGTACGAGTAAATTAATTATGTAAATGTCGGAAGTTCTCTTAATAATAACAAAATAAAACGTGCAAGATCCAACTGCTATTACATCTTAACGAATGTGAGCTCGTGTGTGTTTGGCTGACTAAAAAATACGTCTTACTTAGCGAAAGAGCAAGTGGTTCGCTGGATATTACAATATTTTTTGTGTTCAAACAAGTCACCAGTGTCAAACTCAAAATAAGTAGAGCGTAGCTAGCGATGGCTGCAGACAGTTGTCGTAATAACATAAACGTCGATCAATTCAGTTCTCAAGCCGAAGATCATAAAAAACAAGCGAGAAGTTATTCTCATCAATGTCAGACACAGATGATACAAAAGAATAAACGTCATGCCTTGTTGCCAGCAGAAGTTTGTTGACGATCACCGTCCTCCATTTTGAATATCATCGTTCTCGTTTGTTCGTATTTATGTACTCCAGTAAGCAAAGGAAGGGGGCGGCCAGGCAGATTCGCGAATACACAGCACCGTACACATGGTACACATCATACCAAAATCCCAGGCATGTAAATATTACTTGAAAATCAATTAAAATCAAAACGTTATTAAAGTAATCTAGTTTTTATTATCCTAAATGTTGTAGCCCAGTCTGTATATTTTTTTGAAAGCCGTGGTGAATTTTACTGAACTTCATGGTACATGTATATCATAGCCTAGCGAACATAAAATCATTATTAAGTCTTTAGACCGTTTTAATATCTATATAAACGGACACATTCCAATATTTACACAGACAATCATGCTACCCGGACTCAGTTTTTAATGGGTTCATTACGGGTCAAACAATCAGATACATACGAACATGTAGTAACGAAAAAGAATTTCAAAAGAAAATGAATTCTTCACTGAAAACTGAAACTGACGAAAAGAGGCTATAATAATGAAACAGAAATAAATAACTCCATCAAGGAAGTCCATTATCGTAACAGAGAGACATCTCGAAAGCTGGACACCCACAAAGGAGACCCCATTGGTCTTCAAAACAGCATTACATGAACATATCTCATGTACGAGATGCGATAACTAAACACTGGGACGTAAGCAGACAATGATATATTAAATCAATTACTAGTACATCCAAAAAGACCAATGTTATCATAGCGGTTCTAGGACAAATGCCCCCGGACAAACGGACGAAAGAAAATCAATATTAGCACACTTTAAAATATGGCCCCCAGATTTGTCAGACACAGAAAAATTCCTTAATATAATGAACAGTAAAAATGAGAATATAATTAAAGAAGTGGCTAAATACACATACACATGCTTCAAACTTAGAGAGCGATACACTGTCAGCTGCCTCGAAAAAACAAATACATAAATATTTTAAACATAAGCCGTTTTGTTTTTCTCTGTATTGTTATTGTAAGGTTATTTTCCTTCTTTATTGTGAATAGGTCTGATGTCCAGATTTGGATAAAGATACAATAAAGAATTATTATTATCATCATTATTATTATTATTATTAATAGGAATGTTGAAATACTGGCATCTCTACTTGGTGAACAATACGAGTAAACTCTGGGCAAACAAATTTGGGAAGGTGAATTTATCATAACAACTGCGACTGATGAAGAGACCCTATAGCTGGTTTCGAAACGTTCAGCTAGAAGGATCAACTATTACCGAACCGGGAAAGTATCGCCAATATATTTTCCCTACTCAAACCAACCAAAAAATTTAAGCGTTCAACCCTTTACGTAACAGCCACACGGCTGGTTATATCTAACCCAATCTGATTAAAATCTGATGTTAGATAGGCTGGTTTTCCTGTATTTACCTTTATTCCATCGTTATTGCGTCTTTTACGTTAGTCTGTTTCCTGGGCGAACGCCTTTCCAACAGTCACTGGTTTTTCGTTTTTCTTGTTTGCAATAGACAAACGAAAAACAAATGGACGGTATATACACGGACCGTAAACGCATCGCTGTATCCATTATGGAGACATATATTGCCGCACATATGATTAAATCTACATTATTATAACCCATGCATTTTGAGTGTATCAACGTATCATTCAAAAATAGCATTTGTGGACCGATTTTTACGGGCTCAACAGATATTGCTGTATACAAACGAGATCGAAACTTCCCTGTCTTGTAGAAAATATGAACCTATCGTCAGTTTCATCATCACACACAGTCTTATCAAATATCCACCCTTTCAAGTCTTCATAATTTTATTTATATCTCCAACAAAGACCCCTTGACAAACATCATCAGGGCGTCACTTTTCTTTACATGTCGTCTACTGTAGAAATTCAATCGATATGCAAATTAACATTATTGTTTGCGGGATGACGTATTTATCGGGGGATGAACTTGTCACTAAACATTGCTATCGGTACTGGCTATTCCTCTCTAACAGGCATCAACAACAAACTGATACATAACACGAAACTCAAGTGAAAGAGGATATTTAATGAGAATATTGATACATGTATTTTATATAGATTTATGTCTAAACATTGGCTTGAACTTGAATGATCAGCCTAACGAGAGCCATTCGGTTTGTATTTTAACAAGAAAGGGGAAAGCAATATCCTAACTTACATGTATGATTATAGAAAACCCACGTTCAGTACTCCATCGATATACATTATTCGTGTGTAAAATGTAGTAGTCATATTAACATCCCATGCCTATTATATGTTAAATGTATATTAGAACATGCATCTATGAACTCGTTTCTGATCCGAGCCAGGGGTAATAATTGTAAAGCGCTTTGAGCACGGTGTGGGAAAGCGCTATATAAGAACCCAACATTATTATTATTATTATTTACATTTCAATGCATGATTTATTACCAGGCCTGTGAACTTCCATTTCCTGTTGTTTGGTGCATTTACATCGTCAATATCTGAACGACATTAAAAAAAAAACCTTAAATTTTAAATACATATCCAACGTTTGCACGAGTCAAAATCATACGCACAGTTCCAGACCTGTGATAGAGAGACTGTGGTAACGATCCAGTAAAACTGAAAGAATATGAGTGACACCCACCGAGTAGTGTTTTCACCTGTTGCCATAATAAAGGTCACGACATAAAAAAGAAGTAGAGACCCTTTACCGTACCAAACAAATCCTATAGCCCAAGTAGTATCATGGCATCCACACAAGGTAAGAAGAGTATTTATTTATAGATAATATTATCGTCTATGTATCTTGAGAATTCAAATATTAACTGCTGAAACAACATAACATACCCTTGGCTATTAGTGGTGCCACAGTCCCTCTATCGTAGGGATAAAGGGACTGCACGACTGTGGTGAATGCATAATAAAGGTCAGGTGGACGCAACAGGTCTTATTGAAAAGTAACTTATGAGAAGGTCAAAACATTTCGTTGTGCGCGTATCAGTACATCAGCCTTTAGAATTTCAAATTTAATAGACATAGTCTTAATTGCTGGTTATGCTTATATTACCAATTGCAGAGAACCTATAAGCTTATTGTAGAATGTGAAAGAATGGCGGTAGAGAGTGTAGTTTCATCGTACATGCCCAACACAAGAAGACCACAACAGTAGACATCAGTCCGATAAATTACAAAATGTAAAACATACGACAGTCGTCACTACTTCGATAAATTAAACCATACGGAAGTCGATGACCGATGTGCGTTTTATGATATTATCGAGTATGTTGACGTATCTTCAGTGCACTATTGTAATTTATACAACAGGTTGTTTAAGCGCATTGAATTTTGCGTGTCCCAGAGACAATGGATCTCTCGTCAACGTCTGTGACGTACATTATAAATTAATACCATACACAGTGGAAAGACTTTGTCGCTCACAAGTTAATATCATAGAATGTGTGATCATCCGTTCACGTCGTAGCTTGCTATATACTGTTCGATGCTTGTAATATTTATGTCTAAGAAAGGTATGTCTGATTTTTCAGAATGAAAGTTAATTTGGAGACAGTTTAATAAAAGCAGCAGAAACGTACACCTGTGTTGCACCATATGCTAAATAAGAACTTAATGAGTTTTGCCATAAAGTAAATACCGCGGACATTATTGGAACTATTTCAGTTTCGATTTTGAGATAATGTTGTCTCCAAGACAATTGACTGAGGTAAGGATTCCGGATTGTGTAAATTTTACACATATTGACACTCCGCCAGCTTTGGAAAAGAATACGACATCTATAATTCTATTCCTGACTGACATTGTGTTTCAGCAGAACTATATTGACATTGTTAGCTGTGTCATCGTCATGACTACCATTGTCGGCAACCAGACGACAGATGATTGTAAAATAGTTGCATAATATGGTCACTTGGAATCTTTACTTTTTACAGAAAATGACGAAGTGCGATTGTTTTTGACAAGTACAGGCCATGATACTTCCAAGGACAGACCTACGAAAGAGGAATGTTATTTTTGCCTATCTAAATTTACAGAGAAACAACATTTGTTGTCAAAATTATATTACTGCGAACACATCAGTAACACATCAGTGCCGTAAATAGACACAGGACTTCGTCTCTGAATTGGAATGCTAATATCAGTTGTTGACATTGTCTGTTATACTTTCTCGTTGTCTTCCATCAGGGCATCCATACCCTCCACCACAGCAGGGATATCCTCCTCAACAGCAGGGGTACCCTCCACCGCAGCAGGGATATCCTCCACCGCAGCAGGGGTATCCTCCACAGCAGCAGGGATATCCTCCCCCGCAACAGGGGTATGCTCCCCAACAACAAGGATACCCTCCTCCGCAACAGGGGTACCCACCCCCACAGCAGGGTAACCCTCCTCAACAACAGGGATACCCTCCCCCACAGCAGGGATACCCTCCTCCACAGCAGGGATACCCACCTCCACAACAAATGCAGCCAAATGCTAATGGAGCGGGTATGTAACATTCATCTATCTACTAAGCCATTGCAAAAACGATTCACATTATTCACATAAATCACTATGAAGCCAATATCACTATGAAGCCAATATCACTATGAACGAAAATTCTAAATATCATTTTATTTTAACGCGTTTCCTTAAAAAGACGACAAAAGTGTAAACTGTCTTTGAAATTTCTGCTAAAGTTTTTGCACAGCTCTTCAGAACAGACCAGGCTATTTATAATGTTTCAAAGAAATTATATTCAATTTGAGCCAGTTTTATCATTGGAAATGTTTGTGTTCCTGAATTCTGTCAGAGTCGTCTCAGCAAACCTTTGTTTCAAAACAGGACTATCAAGTATCATAACAACAGAATTGACACACACACCTTGTCTATTCTCACTCTATAAAGTACATTTCTTGTTTGATTTTTCCCTCGCGTTTGACTTCTTCATCTATTCTTACTTGAAATCTACTTCTTTATTCTAGGCAATCCTCCCCAACAGCAAATGGCAGCACCTCAACAAACGCAGGCAGCTCCTTTGCCAAATCAGGTGACACAAAATAATGAGGGACAAGGTAAGTCAAAGTTGAAAGGTCATACATACATACATACATACATACATACATACATACATACATACATACATACATACATACACACACATACACATACACACATACATACATACATACATACACACACACACATACATACATACATACATACATACATACATACATACATACATACATACATACATACATACATACATACATAACGTAGACAACTCAGTGATACAGTAATACTAGTATACTAATATACATTTTTTAATTTTTTTTCTGTTCTGACTGAAGGCTGGCAACCTAATCAAAATGCAGGCGAGAACGGGCCTTCTTACAAGTGGGATAACGTTCCAGACACTGACCCTGACAGTGACGCGGAATCTGTTGCTGACGAAGTCGGTAAAGTTGATGTGTCCGATATGGCAAAGGTTGAGGGGTATGAACACGTTGGTGTCGATGTTGGACAACCAATACCACCACCCGTTTATATTCCTCCAGGGGAGGAGGAAAAACCAGAGGAAAAATATGGCGAGTGAGTGGACTATAAATGCAGTCTTCAGATTATTAATAACCTTCAAGACTACCACTGTAGACATTACTAGTAAAATTATGAGGTGATTCAAAATGAAACGAAAAGTTTTGAAAGATCACTTGTCACTTTCTCATTTCGACGGCCATACTGTCATATTGGTATTGGTGGTATGACGTTCACCATATGCGCAATCGGAAGCCGGGGTTCAGGTTTGGATTTAGAGGTGATATGAAAATGAAACAAAAAGTTTGTCAGTTCCTTTGTCACTTCATCAATTATATGACTTCAACATTTGAAAAGACAATATCATATTTAAAAATTTAAAGATAAAATGTGACTTTTGGCATTCATGGTTGCTGTGACCGTTGTACAAGGATGGGTATAAAGCTGGCAACGGGGGCACGATAGAAACGAGGGGACTGAAACGCTCGTATACAAATGAACACACAAACACAATAGACAAAGAGATAGACACAATAGACAAAGAGATAGACACAAACACAATAGACAAAGAGATAGACACAATAGACAAAGAGATAGACACAAACACAATAGACAATGAGATAGACACAAACACAATAGACAAAGAGATAGACACAAAGATGAAAATGAGATCACAGTGACGTTAAATAAAATAACATCGTTTAAGGACGGGGAGATTTCTTTTAGAAGTACGTACGATAGTTAAACACAGTAAGAATGATAGAAAGTAAGAATGATAGAATCTCGTTTTTGCTTACAAAAATATGACTTGACTTTCAGGGGAGGAACAATATCAGAAGAAGAAGCGAAGGAGGCCATGTTGGCATTCGTTGCGGAGCACTGTTGCTATGGTTCCCGACCGGCAAAACAAATGACAATAAAGACCATATTGCCTGGTAGCGCATTGCATGTAAGTGTTGGTCGTCGAATAAAAACACCAGAAACATCACGTTATCAAAGAAAAACACCCTTTGAGATACAACAACAACAACAACAACAACAACAACAACAACAACAACGACGACGACGACGACGACGACGACGACGACGACGACGACGACAACAACGATGATGACGACGACGACGACGACATCGACCTGGTAAATAATCATATGAACAAAATTAAAACAAAACATTACCTCCATATTCTAACAATCGTTATAATTCAACTATTTCACTAATATGCTATATTTCAGTACGAATTGGAGACTTACACAGAACAACGTTACACTAATCGTGTGTACCAACCGTATTACGGTGGACCTGTCGACGGACCCATGAATGGAATACCACCTGGACCGTGGCAAATTGACATTCAACCTTCGCAGTTGTTTTCAGATCACACGAAACTGGCTGAAGTTCCACATACATCATCGCTTAGGGTACGTAATTTGCTCATTTTTATCATCAAATATCGTACTTAGTACTTAAACTTTGAGCTAAGTTTTAGCGCAGCCATGTAAGGGGTTTCCTCGTCTATTTCTACACACTGTGGTTCCCACTGATATCACCAGTTGAAAAAATGATATCGGGTGACAGGTACTGTATACCCGATCAGCCAGATTAGCTCAACATCACGTGAAAAAGCATCATAAACGAACCTTAACCTGGAACCAATCAAATTGATTCACCCGACAAAAGAGCAGAATAATGTTTTAATGAATCGCAGTATAACATAAAACAATCTAGTACATTAAGAAAACAAAACTATCGAGCCGATAACTGAATAATCGAAGTTTTAGCCATATTAAAGTTATAAACGTCGCGTTTGTTGATTTAATCCAAATATTTTTGATAAAATACGGATGTACTTTGACTTCTCGTTGTCTCAATACTTTATTGGAGCTTTTGACCCTACTGCCAGGTATATACGGAACAACAACGCAGAGTTGAGTGTACTCCGGTTTTCAAGTCTGTTTGATTCAATGAAGTAGTCAATCTTCGCATCCGAAGGTTGCCGAACAAAGCCGAGGGATGACAGTATCTCTATCTGGGGGTAGTCGTTTAGTATTGCAATAGTAGCACGGGCAAGACCACGAAGATGAATATTTGTTCATATCGAGTGTTAATTCTTGGGGTTCGAACCCTTCTGGAGTTAACATTCTCTATATCCCGGAGAATTTGGAGTTAACATTCTCTATATCCCGGATAATTTGAATTGTATCCATAATCTTTTCCAGGATTGTCATCGATGCTATGCTAGGGGATTTATCAGATGTGGTCGATGCTACGGACGTGGAAGGGTAAGTCCAGTTGATATGTTTAAATTAAACTCTGTCTCCTTCAGACAAGCGTCCTAATTAGTACTTTTATTGTCATATCAGTCAAATTGCACAAATCTAGAATGCTGACGTTTGAAATTTAACGATGTTATTATTTACTCGTAGCAACAAACCAGTCAATCACTCAATCGGTCAACGATCGAATCAACCAATCACCAACCAAAAGACAAATCAAATAAATGATCAATCAATCAATCAATCGATCGATCGTATCTACAATGTTCAAGGTACTTACACACATTTATAAAACTCCTGTCCCCCTTAAAGTTTTCTACAAATTCAGTAGTATCTCACAGTCCAATTTATTTGAGTATTAATTTGACGGTAGATGACAAATAGTCACACACACACACACACACACACACACACACATTTTATTTTGTTTTGAATTATGTTGCTACTAGGTTCGTTGTTCTGGATGTCGAGGCAGTGGTAGACGGAATAAACGAGTTAAAAGAGGAGACCATTACACAACGATACGAGTTAGTTGTAGTTCGTGTCATGGCTCTGGAAGGAAAAGGTGGGTGATCTTGAAAATACGACTAGTAATTCAGTAATTCATTATCAGCAGTCGATGAACAAATAAACGAAAGAAAAAACTTGATAAAGTATAATAAATTTGTCAATATAGTAAAACAGTCGGTCCACACACTAGCTATAGGCTGATGGACTAACCTGCATTATCTTCCTAACTATATGTGCCTACATATCCACCTATCTATAAAGCATTCCATTAAACAATACATTTGCAAAACGATCATGCAGTCAGTCAGTTACTCATTCTTTTAAAACAAAAGACTATTGTACTGTACACTATCATTATGCCTAATTAAATGGAGATATTTTCATTTTAGATGTTACCGTTGCGGTGGAGATGGACGTGTGACGTGTCCTACCTGTAAAGGTTGTTGTACTCTGAGATGGTTCATACAATTAACCGTTAACTTGTAAGTATAGGTTAGATCTTTATACAACTGTTGATACAACCTGTCATATTAATTATAATGTCAGACCATCCTGGCAGTCTAAAACTTAATTGACAAATGTGCCACTTCATAGGCTAAATATGGGATTCAGTAAGGGGGTGTTCATATCTTATCGAACTGGTTTACTCACATGGATTAAACAGACGACAGATATGATCTATCTATCTATCTATCTATCTATCTATCTATCTATCTATCTATCTATCTATCTATCTATCTATCTATCTATCTATACGATGGGATGGGTCCAGTGGAACAATCATACACGTAGATAACGGAAGGCAAGAAAGCGACTAGTGCTTATAACGATACCATGCAGGATACACGAAAGAAGAATGGCAGCCAGATCTAGACTGAAATACATGTAGTTGGGTCCCACAATCTGGTTTATGATACTCGTATTAAAATGCATTGATATGTTGATAGTTCAAAAAATTAACCCCACCTAATTTCCTTTGTATTACAATCCTTATATTTTGTCTTCACAGTAAAAATCACCTTAGTGATTATATTCTTGAGAAGTCTGATATGCCGGATGAACTGATCAGGGATGTTTCAGGTGTCATCCTCTTTGAACAGACGCTATTAGCTGTAAGTCATCTAAACAAGTCTATTAGTTGACTTAGATTACAATGTGAATTCACTAAGTATCTTTTCCCTTTGAATAACGTCAAGAATCGTTGATATTCTTAGGTCTGGGGGGATTTTGGCTAACATATGGCTATTTTTCCCGGGAAAATATAGAGAGGAGATTTAAAAAGGTCGAATCCTTCAATTAAAGTAGGCTTATAGAATATTTTCAAAACACATTTAGTGCCACTTTGAAATACATACATCTTGTTTGTGTAATTGACAAAAGTTAAACTTTTAAAATTTGGCTAGAGTATATTGTTTTTGTAAATATTGTCACAATTAATCTCTTTGTTGCTTTTCTATTAGGTTTGGCCAATTTCATGTTATCCAGTGCCTGAAATCAATCAAAACTCATTAGCTTTGGTTACTCAACATAGGAATGCTTGGAATGATCAACGGAAACTACAACAGGTAAATGACTAAATACATTTATAAAAGGTATGGTCCATAACTTTGTAGTTTTTATGGCTTTATCTTGTGGTATAGTGAAACAGCTGTGTTTTAGTTAAACCGTGTCTAGAGACATTACATGGGAAAAGTTTTTTTTTAATTTCAAACTATATGAAACATGGGAAGAAGTCGTGTTTATCATCCTTTTGAAATAAATATGGCGCAAAGCAAACGGCATGGATAAATGGCATGTAAATGGTAACATGGTGGCAGCAATGTAGATTATGCACACAGTGGTTCTTCAACTTTTTCCTAAGAACTTTTACTATTCAGAAACAAACAACAGCAGCAATATGAAGTTTACTAGCAAGCTATGCAACCTAAACCTTATTAGTAATCGCCATGTTCATTTCAGAATTAGCCAAATTAGATATATGTGATTGACAGGTCCATCTATCTCGTTGTTCATTTCAGAGACAACGTCTACGAGCTGTTTCAGTCAGTGAAGTTCATTACAACTGGAAGGATGTAAATACACGTTATTGGGTGTACGGAAATGAAAGGAGGGTATACGCACCGGACTATCCCCACCAGTGTTGTTGGGGCTGCAATATATTGTAAAGAAAGATGAATATGATTGGTCGATTGCCCATCAGACTACTGTGCACTCACCAGTATTTTTACGAGTATACTGACAAATGTACATGATTGGACAATCAACTGAATTTGTTCAAATGTACGTTAGATATACATAGATTAGTTTTATATTATGCCATAAATAAATTCTCAATTTTATTTACCTTTTAACAAATTGGTATGTAACCACAATTTGACGTTGAAAGAGTTACACCAATGTGAATACCAGCCTTGCAATATACAAGCAACTCGTCCATAAAATGAAGACAAGGATAGAACAAATAGAAGAACATTTTGTATCACAGCTGGGAACTCTACATTTCATTTTCTTACAAAACTAATTCACTCTTTTATGGTGTTTTATAAACCACTGTGTCAATAGTGTAATAACTGTATAACCTTAGCCCACCCATTCTGAGGTTTAACTATGCATCATAAGGTATTTTTCTTCAGAACTTGTTTACATAAACGAGGAAGTATGTGTTAACATGTACATGTATATATCAACTGCCATATTAGAACAGTTACTGTTATGGTAATTAGGCATGGAAATCCACATTTTAGGCCTACATCATCACAATTTGTACTTTTATACCTTTTTATGTCACAAACGTTACTTCATCTGTCATCTTTGCAAATACATTATGCTGTGGAATAAACATTACTTTATACATATACCCATATTCGTCTCGATACAAAAATATACAATTACCTATCTCGACATTAGCTTGTACTTCCACTGGACAACAGTGAGTTTACCAATGACCAACAATTTGACGAGAGGTAGCACTCACTAAATGGATTTGCAGCTATGGTGATGTGAATGATAAAGTGCATAGTTTTTTGGCAAACAAAGTACTAGTATATTAACAAACAGTAAAATAAAGACAGTGTCTCTATTAGTTGCAAGCTAAACCTGAATTGCATTATGGTGGATCTAAAAACAACTTGAATATTTAGATATCTTTCTTTATTCAGTCAAGGAAATATGAGTTATCTAAGGGGGCTTGTCACTATGGGTCGCTAAATATGAGTTATCTAAGGGGGCGTGTCACCATGGGTCACTAAATATGAGATATCTAAGGGGGCTTGTCACTATGAGTCACTAGGAACGTCATACATGTTACCAAAAGTTATGTAAATGCTCTTTCAAAAGTCACAAAGTACTAACAACAAATATATTGAAATACCAGTAGCTGTAATGAACTATTTTTTTCATAATGTTTCTCTTATGCTTTACTTATATAGTGTTGTTATATTTGCTAGTCTTGTGTATGATTGTCTAATGGATCAAATCATGATACTAGTACAAATATTGTAACATTAAACAATGAAATGGCAGAACAATTAGATACCATATTATTCCCCAATATTTTCCGTTATTCAGCTGAGGAAAATATTCATGACCTAAGGGGACCCTGTCATTACTCGTCAAGAGACCTCACAGTGACAAACCCTCAGCGAGTATATTTCCACTAGTTTGTAATATACAATGGTTACAATATGGAAGACCTCACAGTAACAGACCCTTAGTGAGTATATTCCCACTAGTTTGTAATATACAATGGTTACAATATGGAAGACCTCACAGTAACAGACCCTTAGTGAGTATATTCCCACTAGTTTGTAATATACAATGGTCATAATATGGAAGACCTCACAGTGACAAACCCTTAGGTGAGTATATTCCCACTAGTTTGTAACATACAATGGTCATAATGTGGAAGACCTCACAGTGACAAACCCTTAGTGAGTATATTCCCACTAGTTTGTAACATACAATGGTCATAATATGGAAGACCTCACAGTGACAAACCCTTAGTGAGTATATTCCCACTAGTTTGTAACATACAATGGTCATAATATGGAAGACCTCACAGTGACAAACCCTTAGTGAGTATATTCCCACTAGTTTGTAATATACAATGGTCACAATATGGAAGACCTCACAGTGACAAACCCTTAGTGAGTATATTCCCACTAGTTTGTAACATACAATGGTCATAATATGGAAGACCTCACAGTGACAAACCCTTAGTGAGTATATTCCCACTAGTTTGTAACATACAATGGTCATAATATGGAAGACCTCACAGTGACAAACCCTTAGTGAGTATATTCCCACTAGTTTGTAATATACAATGGTCATAATATGGAAGACCTCACAGTGACAAACCCTTAGTGAGTATATTCCCACTAGTTTGTAACATACAATGGTCATAATATGGAAGACCTCACAGTGACAAACCCTTAGTGAGTATATTCCCACTAGTTTGTAACATACAATGGTCATAATATGGAAGACCTCACAGTGACAAACCCTTAGTGAGTATATTCCCACTAGTTTGTAATATACAATGGTCACAATATGGAAGACCTCACAGTGACAAACCCTTAGGTGAGTATATTCCCACTAGTTTGTAACATACAATGGTCACAATATGGAAGACCTCACAGTGACAAACCCTTAGGTGAGTATTCCCACTAGTTTGTAACATACAATGGTCACAATATGGAAGACCTCACAGTGACAAACCCTTAGGTGAGTATATTTCCACTAGTTTGTAATATACAATGGTCACAATATGGAAGACCTCACAGTGACAAACCCTTAGGTGAGTATATTCCCACTAGTTTGTAATATACAATGGTCACAATATGGAAGACCTCACAGTGACAAACCCTTAGGTGAGTATTCCCACTAGTTTGTAATATACAATGGTCATAATATGGAAGACCTCACAGTGACAAACCCTTAGGTGAGTATATTCCCACTAGTTTGTAACATACAATGGTCACAATATGGAAGACCTCACAGTGACAAACCCTTAGGTGAGTATTCCCACTAGTTTGTAACATACAATGGTCACAATATGGAAGACCTCACAGTGACAAACCCTTAGGTGAGTATATTTCCACTAGTTTGTAATATACAATGGTCACAATATGGAAGACCTCACAGTGACAAACCCTTAGGTGAGTATATTCCCACTAGTTTGTAATATACAATGGTCACAATATGGAAGACCTCACAGTGACAAACCCTTAGGTGAGTATTCCCACTAGTTTGTAACATACAATGGTCACAATATGGAAGACCTCACAGTGACAAACCCTTAGTGAGTATATTTCCACTAGTTTGTAATATACAATGGTCACAATATGGAAGACCTCACAGTGACAAACCCTTAGTGAGTATATTCCCACTAGTTTGTAACATACAATGGTCATAATATGGAAGACCTCACAGTGACAAACCCTTAGTGAGTATATTCCCACTAGTTTGTAACATACAATGGTCATAATATGGAAGACCTCACAGTGACAAACCCTTAGGTGAGTATTCCCACTAGTTTGTAACATACAATGGTCATAATATGGAAGACCTCACAGTGACAAACCCTTAGTGCATGTAAGTAATTGGCCCAAAACTGACAAAGTACGGGCAGAGTTACGAGCTCGCAAGTCTCAAGTACGAGTGACGTCACTCATACAGAATGAACGTACACGTACGCTGCATATCACACTTACACATGTTACATGCACTCTCAGACAAATGAAACGTACCGTACTACATAGAAACCCTTTTTAATGAATTGTACTTATTTAATACTAAAACTAAATACAGAGTTGAATATAAGATTGTTGAATTGAATATGTGTAGAATAAATCAAAAAACGTATTTACAAGAAAGACGACGACGTGGTGGACAGCTGATAAGAACGTATTGTTGTCATGGTTGCATCTATAAATAGTGTTCACTGACATGTAAATGTAATCAAATTGTATCAATGTGTATAAAACGATGTGTCCGCAATTTAGCCACTCAATGAGAAGAAAAAATAAAGTTCAGAAAAACGAAGTCAGGGGTTTCTGTTTCATTGCACGGCTGTCTGCTGCTTTTCTGGGTAAACTACGGAGCAATAACAACTGGGTAGGTTCACAATCAGGCTGCGACTCTAGCCATAACAAACACGGAGAAAGCATAGCTGCCGCTTCGCCGTGCAATGGTACTGGTTCACACGGGACATCTTTTTCGGCTTTATTAAGGTTCACGATCGAATGAGGATTCCTTCCTAGACATCGCAGATTTATAGGTAGGCCGAAGCTGAAAAAGTTTTACACCTTTGAAAATCTTTATTGGAAAAAGAAACGAAACTCCTTTCACTTCTGACCGACAATCATCTTTTCGGTATCACAGTCAATCATCAATGGTTGCGTTACATCTCATGCCGACAAGTTGTTTGAAAGTCGCCACTATAGTCAGAGTGTGACATGCCGTTCTCACCATTTCACAATCATCTCAAATCTTTTATGAATCATACAAAAGACAACGGGGCGGTCAATAGGAGAACAACTTTATTGAGATGTTATTGAAGGTGTGATCGTTCCAATGCACCCGATGCAGTCGTCTTTTGCTCACGTCATTCAAGTGGTGGACAGTGATTTTATGCACACTGTAGCTCCAAGACAAACCGCGCTCATTCACAAGTCGATCGTCATTCATCAAACTTCAAATTTTTACCGAAACATTACTTTGATATCAGAACAACAAATTTTTTCGTGGGACACGTAGTCAGCTCGGATGACCGATCAATTCAGATATTCGCCACGTACTCGCGGAATACGACAAGCGTGAGTCCTCTGCGTACTCATCGAAAATTAGGCCAACTGCAAGAGTATGACGTCACCCGTATATGGAAATTACGAGTTCAGACGTCACTCGTACTTGAGACTTACGAGCTCGTAACTCTGCCCGTACTTGGTCAGTTTTGGGCGAATTACATACCTCCTTAGTGAGTATATTCCCACTAGTTTGTAACATACAATGGTCACAATATGGAAGACCTCACAGTGACAAACCCTTAGGTGAGTATTCCCACTAGTTTGTAATATACAATGGTCACAATATGGAAGACCTCACAGTGACAAACCCTTAGTGAGTATATTCCCACTAGTTTGTAACATACAATGGTCACAATATGGAAGACCTCACAGTGACAAACCCTTAGGTGAGTATTCCCACTAGTTTGTAATATACAATGGTCATAATATGGAAGACCTCACAGTGACAAACCCTTAGGTGAGTATTCCCACTAGTTTGTAATATACAATGGTCACAATATGGAAGACCTCACAGTGACAAACCCTTAGGTGAGTATTCCCACTAGTTTGTAATATACAATGGTCATAATATGGATGAATCAGAAGTGGCATAAAGCAAAATTATGAAATAAATCCATGCATAAGTACTTTCACAAATGATCAACAGCAGTGGCAGAAGGCCAAGTAGGTGAGATGCAAAAGTCATCACCCGGGACCATTCTTGGTGGTTGATAGAAGCTATTACATTTATGATTACATTGTGTCTGAAGAATGGCATGACAAGCCATGTATATTTGATTGTGAGTGTAGGCAATGTTTACTACAATGTTACTACAATGTTTACTACAATGTTACTACAATGTTTACTACAATGTTACTACAATGTTTACTACAATGTTACTACAATGTTTACTACAATGTTTACTACAATGTTACTACAATGTTTACTACAATGTTACTACAATGTTTACTACAATGTTACTACAATGTTTACTACAATGTTACTACAATGTTTACTACAATGTTTACTACAATGTTTACTACAATGTTACTACAATGTTACTACAATGTTTACTACAATGTTACTACAATGTTACTACAATGTTACTACAATGTTACTACAATGTTACTACAATGTTTACTACAATGTTTACTACAATGTTACTACAATGTTTACTACAATGTTACTACAATGTTACTACAATGTTTACTACAATGTTACTACAATGTTACTACAATGTTTACTACAATGTTACTACAATGTTACTACAATGTTTACTACAATGTTACTACAATGTTTACTACAATGTTTACTACAATGTTACTACAATGTTACTACAATGTTTACTACAATGTTACTACAATGTTACTACAATGTTACTACAATGTTTACTACAATGTTACTACAATGTTACTACAATGTTTACTACAATGTTACTACAATGTTACTACAATGTTTACTACAATGTTACTACAATGTTACTACAATGTTTACTACAATGTTACTACAATGTTACTACAATGTTACTACAATGTTACTACAATGTTTACTACAATGTTACTACAATGTTACTACAATGTTTACTACAATGTTACTACAATGTTTACTACAATGTTACTACAATGTTACTTCAATGTTACTACAATGTTACTACAATGTTACTACAATGTTACTACAATGTTACTACAATGTTTACTACAATGTTACTACAATGTTACTACAATGTTTACTACAATGTTACTACAATGTTTACTACATGTACAATGTTTACTACAATGTTTACTACAATGTTACTACAATGTTTACTACAATGTTACTACAATGTTACTACAATGTTTACTACAATGTTTACTACAATGTTACTACAATGTTACTACAATGTTACTACAATGTTTACTACAATGTTTACTACAATGTTTACTACAATGTTACTACAATGTTTACTACAATGTTACTACAATGTTACTTCTTGTGACAGGAAAACTTCCATATTTTCAAGATGATTGGAAAAGTCACATGATCAAAATTTTGCTACTACTTTTAGGTGCCAAGGTTCGACTACCTTTCTGTTGACTTACAGCCACTATTTATGCTACATGCTGAATATCCATGAAGAGAGTATGCACACAAGCACCTCTAACAAGTTGAGTTTTCATGACTTGACTAACATTTTACTAACAAAAGTATGACCAGTACAGCTCGGAAGGAGAAATCACTGTATGTAACTGTTACATACTTAGTAACTAGCTGCTCTGGTTATCTTTTGTAGCTAACACAAGTCAGTGCTCTTCTACCAGTAGCCACATATTTTTGTTCTGTGCAAATAACATAAATGTGACCAGTTCCAGCATGAAAGTTTCTTCCTCCCATTCCTTGCATTCACCAGTTTGCTTGATTGCTCAGATATATCTATCAGCTGTAACTTTGTTGACCTTTTCAGGATATCTTTCAGTTTTCTGCATCTTCTTCTATTTGGATTATCACATCCATCAAAAACAGCATTGCCTACATGAAGCTCTCTCAAGTTTGGCAAGTCAGAGTCAATGATGTTAAAGCATTTGCAGAAATCCATACTTATTGACTCCAAAGACTGTGACCTAGGGATAACATCAGCAATATTGTATGCTTTGGAATGATATAGATTGAAACTTTTCAGATTAGGACAACTCAATAAGATGTCTAAATGTCGCTGTTGTAATCCTTGCTTTCCATCAATATCAAGATGCGTCACTGTTAATTCTTTCAATGTGGTAAAACCATATGGAAAATATATTGAACCAAAAAAGGGTTGGTCAAGCAGATTCATTGATGTTTGAATGTGTAACGACTCTAAATTACAACTACAAGACACAGACAAATGAAAGAGAAATAAAGCAAATGCATTCACTTGGATTTGTTGTCTCTCATCTGTCAAGCAATCCCATGACTTTGACCAACTTATCTTGAGTTCTTTGACTTGGGAAAAATCCATCACACCAAATATACCACAAGGATGCAAACCCCATGTGTCTATTGTCTTCTGTATAACTAGTCTTGTTTTTGTTTTGTAGCCATATGAAATAACACGTGATAGATTCTTTACTTCCTTCTTTAGTTGCCACAGTGGTGGTTGACGATTTCTGCCATCAAGATATTCTCTCCAGGATCCATTATAAAAGCGAAGTATCTCATAATCAAACCACAGTGATGGTGTGTACACAAGATCTCTCCAATTCTGACACACAACTGCACAATATGCTAACTGCTCTTTACTTAGATAGGAAAAGATCTGAAGAAGAATATCATCTGACAGGTTCTGCAAACCAGGAAACACCAAATCTTCATCACCATGGCCTATTTGTTAAAAATAAGAGATAAACACATGTATAAACATGGTGATTGATATATTTTCATTTCAGTCATTTAACACTATATCATTATTTCACTGTTTGTCTACAAAGAAAACAATAAATGCACAAGTACTGACTTTATAAGTCTGGTTGAAAATTACATGTTTAGTGGAAGTCAATAGGCATTATTTTTGGTCATGTCAATAAGACAAAATAGATCTATTGATACAGTCCAGTGTTCCCAAAAACTTCAAAAGAACTTTAACTTCAAGGCTTTTGGATGTCAAATTATTTCATAGCAATAAAATTTACATAACAAATATAATTATATTCTATACAGATGCAAATTAACCCATATAGAGAGTGCTGGTGGTTGGATGGGTCAATGGATTAACCAACCGATGTACTACAAGAAAGCACTGACATTAGACACGGTCCCAGACCAGATCCGTCAATGATATGTTATATATGGAAGTACATATTCAGTGAAGAGTGAAGTGCCAAATGTAAAACAAAGTTAAATTCCTGTACTGCGATATAGTATATACATTCACCTTCTGATTCATTCACCGACGTGGCTGGCATGCTATCAGTGGCATCTCTGCTGATTGTGATTCGCACAAGTCGCTTCCCTTCCCGCTTCCAACATTGCTCCTGACTGCGAGTGCGTATCCTCTTTCTTGTCCCTACTCTGTGAGATACTATCTTAGGTATTTTGACCATTTTGTCAAACGTTCCTTGTGAGATTTTCGGTAGGGTAACGAACAGCAAGAAAATAGCGACAGACTCAGCCGAGTTTGCAACCTCAGCAGCCGACCTAGCAAGAAAGCGACGCGCTAGCAGATGTAACGTAGAGGGCGTAAAGTAAAGCGCATAAAACGAGTATTACGATGTAATTTGTAAAACCCGTGACACTGACAGAAATTCTGTTAAAGATGTGTCTGGATCAATGTACAGAATCACAGTCGCTTGTAAACTGTTATATTCTTGTCTATGACGGTCATTGTTCTGTATTAGGACCGTCATAGACAAGAATAAAACCGTTTAGGAAAGGAATAACAGTTTACAAGCGACTGTGTACAGAATATAGTCTTTGGGCTTGTAGTAACCATAAATGGGGAAAGGGTAGTGTAGTTCTTACAGTTCTTTTCCGTAGAGCGAGTCAGGTTTCGTTTTGTACACTACCTTGAGATAGACACCAAAATGATAACACACAAACATCACTTACATCGTATGGGCTCTTTATTAAGTTAATGATATAAACAGTAACAGCATGCACACTACTACACAAGATATAATCAGTTGAAGTTCAAACAAAATCCATGGTCACCAGCCAGCCAGTGAAAGTTGACTGCTTGTCTTCAGAGTGCCCTGTGATGACATAATTGTATCTGTTCTCAAACTTTTGCTTAGTAAGTATAAAGCACCCCATTTCATGTTATACACAAAAGTTTTACTCATTTATATTTACACAGTGGAACATTGATTGTCCAAATTCCAGATTATCAAAACTGAAAAGGAATGATTGCAAATCTGATACAACATGTATTTGGGATCATCTTTCACCTTGAAAGGGGGTGGCCGTGTTAGGGAAACATGAAAAACTGCAACACGACATACCATCTGAAAGGGGAGGAAGCTTCTATTAATACATCTCTTCCAGTAGGAGTAGCTAGTGGAAACAAGAAATTCATTCCTTGACAGACACTGGTTTGACTGATATTCTATTCTCTATGCAAAAGGACATATGTCACTGAATGGAGGAGTCATCACACATATCAGTGATATCATATTTAATTTTACTTCAAAATAAAAACACAAAATTACAATTGACGAAATTGTCTAAATTTGACAAATCATTAGGTTGCAGTACACTTCCCAGAAGACAGTGGAGTTGTAACTAAATTTACATAACAAAAGAATAAATTGTTATGTTAACTTACTGTATTGAATACAGGAGTGGCACAGCTGACTGTACAAAGCAGATGGGAGAACTTGTGTTTTATCAAAACACGTAATTCAAAGAAGTAAATTCTGCTTCTTAGCTTTCACTGGATAACTTTCAAACATGTGTTTTACATTCTTACAGTACTATTGACAGTACTATTGATGATAATTTCATGTCTATACAAGTCCTTTCCCTGAGGTAGTTTGTAGTTTGTACAAACCTTCCAAGTTAGTGCCTTGGAAATACTAAGTGTCTTTTAACTTTTGCTCTTACTTCCAACCCATTCTCATATGTGTTAATCTTAATTTCCACTCATTTTCCAAGGGAAATTTGGTAGTATTTTAGAGGGAAAAGAGAATTCAATAAAGACACTGGTCTTAATAAAACATTCCAATAATTAATATTAATGTAACACTCATACAGTCTCAAGTTTAATATAATAACTTTTTAATTCCCCAAAACACCCAAGATGTATGCATTATCTTTATTCAACAGCTAGCTAAGAGCTACCAATAAACTTTGTATGTCTTGCCTGAGCTACAAGAGCACCCTTTTCATTGGTAATATCACAAGTAGTAAATCCTAGTGTTTTACCAGCTTTCAAAACTTTGGCATCGATAGTTATTGTCTCTCCAGGAAAGGCTGCTTTCATGTACCTAGTACAGTAAATGGGAAAATGTCAGAATTATTTTTTGGATAATTATAGTAAAATACAGAAGTAATCGATTGAAGATATGCCAAAACTGTTCTGACTTGTAGATCTTTCATGACATAATAAGCCAAGGAAGTAAAGTGTGGTTCATAAATTCAGTTACAGTGTTTTAAAGCCAAGAAAATCTATGCTTCAGCATCTTTCTTAAAAAGAGAAGTGAAATTTTAGCAGTGGAGTGAGCACCTTCTTCCTAAAGCCATAGGAAGAGGTCAGATTTAGGAAAAGGGAAGCCCAGTCTCAAAATAACAGAATTACAAACAAATGACAATGTGTAAAGGAAACAGAAGTAAATAAAGAAATGGAATCATATCACTACATCAGATTTTAATTACAATGGGATGATTGTAACTCTGTTTCTTCCCAAAATCACTCACCTGTCCCAAGAGTAAAACCAGATTTGTCAATTTGCATACCTCTACTTTAGAAAGGTAACATTGATTATGCAAGACTGGTGACAATTAGGTTTTCAGGGTAACCTAAAGCATATAGAAACGCAGCTAAGATAAAATCACCCTAACCTTTCTTCCCTTACAAATTGACCACAGTTGGAAAGGTTACATGCTATGATAGCTGACAACACTGTTTACAAATTGACCACAGTTGGAAAGGCTACATGCTAGTCTTATATTAATGAAACCAGTGGTATTTACACTTTATATGGATGCTATAAATGATTATGGCAAGCAAGGAAATGCTCTGGTTGGCTGTTACGTGTTGTACAACAAGCAGTAACACTATGCAGTGTTGACTGCCTTTTTCTGTTGCTAAAACTTCAAAGGGGAATAATATCCCCCCCCCCCCCCCCCATTAAAAATATTGTCTAAAGGCCCATGTCTTATGTCAGACAGATAAAGATTATACTTTGGCAAGAAATAGTTGTCTGGTAGACCTATAAAGATGATCTAGAATAACAGAATGATTCTGTCTAATCTTTTGTCTCCACAGATAAGAGCGCACTAATGCAAGAACCTGGAACCGAATCATTGGCCTTTAAGGCAGTAAACTGCATCCCTCTTTTTCCCTCCCCATCCTTTACTTACGTGATATTCATATCAACACTAACACCTGGGACAGCCCTCTCCGTGGTCATCAATGCTACTGTAGTCATCATATCTATAAGTGTAGCTGTCATTCCACCATGTAAAGTACCCCCTTTGTTGGAATGTTCTTCACAAACTGGCATCTCAAATTTGACTCTTCCTGGTTCAGCTGTTACAACACTGACCTATAGTATGGAGGTAAATAATATGAGGATATTACTCTTTGTTACAACACTGACCTATAGTACGGAGGTAAATAATATGAGGATATTACCCTTTGTTACAACACTGACCTATAGTACGGAGATAAATAATATGAGGATATTACTCTTTGTTACAACACTGACCTATAGTACGGAGGTAAATAATATGAGGATAATACCCTTTGTTACAACACTGACCTATAGTACGGAGGTAAATAATATGAGGATATTACCCTTTGTTACAACACTGACCTATAGTATGGAGGTAAATAATATGAGGATATTACCCTTTGTTACAACACTGACCTATAGTACGGAGGTAAATAATATGAGGATATTACCCTTTGTTACAACACTGACCTATAGTATGGAGGTAAATAATATGAGGATATTATCCTTTGTTACAACACTGACCTATAGTATGGAGGTAAATAATATGAGGATATTACCCTTTGTTACAACACTGATCTATAGTACAGAGGTAAATAATATGAGGATATTACCCTTTGTTACAACACTGACCTATAGTACGGAGGTAAATAATATGAGGATAATACCCTTTGTTACAACACTGACCTATAGTACGGAGGTAAATAATATGAGGATAATACCCTTTGTTACAACACTGACCTATAGTATGGAGGTAAATAATATGAGGATATTACCCTTTGTTACAACACTGACCTATAGTACGGAGGTAAATAATATGAGGATATTACCCTTTGTTACAACACTGACCTATAGTACGGAGGTAAATAATATGAGGATAATACCCTTTGTTACAACACTGACCTATAGTACGGAGGTAAATAATATGAGGATAATACCCTTTGTTACAACACTGACCTATAGTACAGAGGTAAATAATATGAGGATATTACCCTTTGTTACAACACTGACCTATAGTACGGAGGTAAATAATATGAGGATATTACCCTTTGTTACAACACTGACCTATAGTACGGAGGTAAATAATATGAGGATAATACCCTTTGTTACAACACTGACCTATAGTACGGAGGTAAATAATATGAGGATAATACCCTTTGTTACAACACTGACCTATAGTACAGAGGTAAATAATATGAGGATATTACCCTTTGTTACAACACTGACCTATAGTACGGAGGTAAATAATATGAGGATAATACCCTTTGTTTGTTGTATTACTTTGAATGCTGTTTCCACATATTGACAAGAGTCATAAGATGAGTATCACATTGCCGGAATGGCATGAATGGAGATATGACAAACGAAGAGGTGATATCAGATAACAACTGATTTATCATATGCCCATACCCAGGAACTCAAAGAGAATACATGAAAAATAAAAAGGGCACAGCCTGACATGTGCCTCGTGCATTGCACGACTTTATTTTCATGCGACATTCACGTGCACAGTCTGCTGAACATGTAAAACTGCTTTGATGGGATGTTTAAATGATCTGTGTAACTTTTCATAATTATTTTGAAATACAATTTTTGTTGTAGTGTATTCCTCTAAAAATTTCAGAAAATGACTTAATATGTTAAAAATAGCGCCAATGGCATTGTAACACAACTGTATTTGGCTGTTGCTATGGGTGTGGTCTTGTTGCTAGCATATTTGCATACATTTTCGGAATCTTTATTCATTTGCCTACCCTTCCCAGTTTTCATCATTGCAATATTACCATCATTTGGATGTTGCTATGGGTGTGGTCTTGTTGCTAGGCATATTAACATACATTTTATTTATTCTTTAATTACTTACCTACCTGTCTGTTGCTATGCTTGTCATGAATAATTCTTAAATTAAACACCCCCAAGAACATTCCCACTAAATTTCAGGCCAATCTGCCCAGTAGTTTTAGAGTTTAAGTTTTTTGACCAAAAATAACATTTGTTGACCCAAAACACACATCTCTGGTGTGATCATTTTCATTTGAACAATTTCCCATCTACACGCCCTAAGTAATGTCCCCACCAAAAACCAAGGCAATCAGTCTGGCATGTTTTTGACTTTAAGTCATTTACATACATACACACACACACACACACACACACACAGACATTTCATGATGCCTAAAGCACTACTGAACCTCAGTTGGTTAAACGAGTGTAACTTCTGAAGTAGTGTACACATAGTAGGTGGCCTACAGTCGTGTTGGCGACACTGTTGCTAAACGAATGATACCTGTACAGTGTAGTTATGAATTTATAATTTAATGTATGATTGTAAATAGTATCATTTGGGTATGGATATTTTGTCAAAATTTCCCTGTTTTGAAAGAAGTGTCATTTTTTGTGGCCATATGTGATTACATCAATGTGGAAGACCGTCCACCATTTTGTTTGCTTATGTTTGTTCATGTTTGGAATCACTGTGTCTTGTCAAATCAGAAAGGCATTCTCTGATGACGTTTAACACATATCAGACGTGATATTTCACATTAAATTTCATCAAGAACAATTGATCTGGGCATAGGCATATGATAATAATGACAATTGTATTATCTATAACTCTACCAGACAACCAAATTATATATATGTACTGTATGTTATATATTAATATGGATAAATTGATATAAATGACTTGTTGAACACGTAGTGGTGTTTGAAGACAGCCGTATACTTCCAATCCCAAAGTAAAATACTTATCTTTTGGTGCATCTAGCACACCTTCAAGCTATGGCACCCACAGGACTACTATATACAATATATATATCATATATCGTATCGTATTGTATCGCATCTTATCGTATCGTATCGTATCGTATCGTATTGTATCGTATCGTATCGTATTGTATCGTATCGTATCATATCGTATATCATATCATATCATATCATATCATATCGGATTGTCTCACCCAAGACCTCTATGTAACAGCGCATGTGTTACCCCCCTTATGGCCAATAGTGGCACTCTCCATAACAATACTATTACCAAGGGACTGGACAGGGTGGGGTGTTCTTCAAAAGACCGAGGCATTAAAAATATAGACCGCCCTCAAATCATTGCACAAAAAATCCTGACCCACCCCCTCTACCATGCATGAAATAAGTGGAAGCATATTATCCAAAGCTGGTTCAAACTTGATTATTTTGTTTGGTTTAAAGGTCAGTAATAGCAAAGTGACCGGTTTGTCAAGGTTATTGCAGTGAAGACATTGGCGATACGTCCCTGGTCGATACTTAGTTGACCCTTGTTTTAAGACATTTCGGACCGGCTGTTGGGTCTTTCATCAGTCGCAGTTCTGTCTAACGAGAAAGTGTTCCAGCACAGTTTAGCTTAAATTTTAATTTTGTTCATCAAACAGAGATGCCAGCCTTGCTTTTAGATGCAGAGGACTTTAGTTTAGTTGTGACGAGAGAGGGAAGCTTGGAAGACGTGTCGAACCTCGTAGCATATACTTATTCCAGAGCTGAGACATGTCGAACCTCGTACCATATACCGTACATCCAGGATCATAGGAGAGGGGAAGACGTGTCGAACCTCGTAGCATAAGTGTACAATCCATCCAGAGCTACATACAACCATGGAAGTGTGGGTTATACTTCCATGATACAACCATCAGCACCAACATATCGGGGACGTCCACCACTAGTATAGTCCCTGATCACGAGTGCTACACGGACTGTGATCGGTAAAATGAGTATCAGTGCTATCACGTACCTTTGCCGCAACTCTGTCGAAGCCATGGCTGTCTGCGACAACTCTCAAGATTTGTCGCGAAAGTTGCAATGCGCCGTTTCTAGCCATTACCGAGCCACCAGGAGGTCACACTGAGGTCACACCGTCGTTCAAAGAAATGCGCCCTCTTTAGGTAGGAACAAGGGTAAACCGCCGGGTTGTGATAATTCTAATATAATACGCAAACCCCATTGAGAAAAGGGGGTTATTTAGGATTAATCCGTCATTTCAGGCATTTCACTTTAAAAGTTCCATCTCCATCTCTATGAAATTTAACAGATCTCTATAAAATAATCCACTGTCCAAGTTGCCCCTTTTACTAATATCACAACTTTCTCAGTCTCTCTTTTGGTTTTATTTTCGAATAGAATATTAGAATAAGGGTTCTCAAAATATAGCATCGTATACGTCATCTCAGTTTGTTTTGTCCATTTTGTTTTTTTCGAAGGTAGAATTTGTTCATTATATCTATTACGTTCAGTTTGCCCGAAAAAATAAAATGTACACATTACTTATATGTTACCATGGTTACACTGTATCTCTAATGTGTCTTGACCAGAAGTAATAAGGTTGCTTGATCGGCAAAACCATTTGAGCTTTTAATCGAATTACTATTTCCGACAAGTTGATGAACATTCGTCCATGATCCGCATGGACAGGCTTAAACGCTGTGGCCGTGGATGTATTAGTGAATAGTGAGACTAATACATCCATGACTGCACTGACTTCAATAGCTGTCGTCTTCTCGCAAGCTGAAAAGATGATGGTTATGGTATGGAAGTCACAGTATAGTAAACATGCTAATAACACACAGGCACTTGTTTCCCGGGATATGTTCCTGAATACAATAAGATATCAATAATATTGAGATACTTGGCAAATAATATATGAAAGGGGTAAATAACACGGGTTTCTAGGTTCGCATATAAGTCCACACAGCACAGGCGATGGGATGTGTTTGTACTGTCCAGTGGGAATCACATGTCCTATCTTCATCAGGGGTGTTATCTCTTTGGAAACATTGATGTTTACACTACGTTATATTCACGTAATGTGTGAAGATATCGTAGTGTAAGATCGGAATACGGTCGTCACGAACTAGACTAATGTTTGATACACTTTGCACAGAAAAACCTAGTATTAAATCATACTCTCTTCACTACATATGTACTATGTTTGTTAGTGGAGGTGTAGTAGACGCAGGGTAACTTTTACTGCATCTTCACCCCCGAGGTATATAATGACAATTTATTTTATTTTAACTCTTTGAATTTCTGAGCATGTTCCCATTTTGTTGAACATATTGCCCTTGGTCAAACTTTGCCAAACATATATAGTTGTCATTTCTTTTAGATGTATTTGATAGTTTGAGCTCGTGTTGCCAAACCATTTTTTCGAAACTGAAACATATGCCAGTGGTCCTCCAGATGACAGTTTACAGACAGATTGACAACACTCGCTCACAAAAACACAGCAAAAGAGTAAACATAAAAAGTTTCATATAAAAAAGGTGGTACAGATAAAAAATGACAAGGCTACTAAAAACGATTGTGGCAGAAAATGCTCAAGTTTACTTTGGTGTTATGGGTTGTACATTGCATCTATAGGGAGCCCAGGAACTGTGTTACAGACAGACAAAAACACACAACAAACAAACAGTCAAACAAACAAACAAACAAACAAACAAACAAACAAACAAACAAACGAACGAACGAACGAACGAACGAACGAACAAACAAACAAACAAAATATAACAACCTTTTGATTATATATTCCTACATGTAAGGGGAAGAGACAATATTAAACCGACTGGTAAACGTGGAGAACACGCATCTAAGACTGGCAGATTTACACACCTACTTATTGCATTGTTGAATGGACCCATTTCAGTGCGTTTTATCACTTTGGGTATACATGCATCATGTATCAAAGATTGTTCTATTATGTAATATTATAAAGTCACAAATCAATGAATATTCGAGTGTTCCCCATCCTGTCTATTTGTTCAGTTGCGTAAGTAACGGTATTATACCAGATATCAGTAAGATGCATTATACAATAGCCTTGAATTTTTATCTCAAGCTCTCTGAACTATGCTATTTTGTTTACAGTGTGAGCACAGGGTGCTCAGGCACATTTAGTTCTGTTTACAAATATAAACAAAACAAAATAAACATACAAGTAAACTAACAAACAAACAAGTAAACAAACAAACAAAATAACCTGACAAATGAGTAGATACATACATGAGTAAACGACAACAAACCAACGAACAACCAAACACTGCACCCCCCCCCCAAAAAAAAAAATGGTCACATATGTAAATAACCGGTTATTTCCATATGTGACCATTTCGGGGGGGAGGGGAAGTGTTTGGTTGTTCGTTGGTTTGTTGTCGTTTACTCATGTATGTATCTACTCATTTGTCAGTTTATTTTGTTTGTTTGTTTGTTTGTTTGTTTACTTACTTGTTTATTTGTTTTTGTTTGTTTGTTTGTTTGTTTGTTTGTTTGTTTGTTTACTTGTATGTTTATTTTGTTTTGTTTATATTTGTAAACAGAACTAAATGAGCCTGAGCACCCTGTGGTGTGAGCACCATAATCATAGCATGTATCATTTGTATTGTATGGTCGCTAGTTGGGACCGACAAGGGATATCCCGTAATTAAGTATGTACGCATGCGTATTTAATGGTATTAGTTGAAGTCATCTTTTGCATGGCCTCCTCCGAACTTCTACCAAATTTCATGGCTGTCTATATACGGAGGGTTTTATTCCTTTCTAAATATCAGTTATTGTATATTTGAAGAGCTAAACTGATCATCAACATCGTGGAAGAGAAATAACATAGCGACGCTACGATTTATTGCACGGTGTGCGTTCGCGAGGCCTGTGTTGGAGTGTTGGATGCTTTTATACTTCCGGGTGTAGAATAATCTACTAGCAAACATGTCGTCTGTTTGTGGTAGCATCGAATTGTCGGATCTCTCCAACGACAGTATGCCAATAACATTTCTTTCTCGGAGATCAAGGAACATTTTATCAAGGTACCTTAATCCAAATTTGAGGGGTAAAGATTGGCGAGACGTCGCTGATTTATTAGAGTACGACTATCTAACGATCTTAAATTGGGAACGGAAAGATGATCCAATGGGTGAAGTTTTGAGAGACTGGAGCACAAAAAGAAACAGTTCTGTTGCGAAGTTAAAGGAAGTACTTGTGGACTTGGAACGGGATGACATACTTGCAGATATTGAGAGATCTTTAGGTAAGTTTTGGCGCGAGTTTAGCACCGCTTCATAAGTAAAAAAGGCTCGACGCGTGGATAATGTAGACAAGTTTTGCTACTGTCAGCTAGCTGCATGTAACTCTAATAAAGGAAACTGCTATATGTGGGTCGAACAACTCATCTTCACGTGATCTTGCTACAATAGTCACAAAAAATCACCCAATAGGTTTGTAAATTAATGAATCAGGGCGATGTTGTCATAAAAAATCAATGTAAAAGGTCGGTAGTGATTATAAACAAACTATAAAACAGTGAAAAATAGTTATTGTTTCCTCTTTCATGTTTATTCTCTGTTCTCATCATACCATAAAAAAATCATTACACATTTGATTTGATATGACACAATCAATGTATGCACACCCATAGACAATGTATATTGAACTCACACACTGTAGTCTGTTTTGTTATGTATTCCTTTAAAATATATAAATTGTCAAAGCATGGAGGATGCATGGTCAAAGATTATGACAGCTGTATAAGTTAAAGAAAGGAGAACTAACTTGAAGTTGTAAATGTATTGTTTACAATTTACTCTTTGACAACAAATACTAGTATTAAGGATGAGGTGACAGAACTGTCATCTGATTGCGATTCACTTCGTCCCAATTTCAACTCGCCCCATTTTTAACTCGTCCCATTTTCAACTCGCCCCAACAACACTAGTAAACATTTATAAATCTAAACGATACATGGACTCGAAGTACAGGGACCGAAACATTCACATGATTTTACCTATGTGGCCAGTTGAAGCGTAGCAAATGTAACATTTCGCAGCAGAAAGTGGTGTGGGTTTTGGCTAAGTGTTTGGTAGATCTAGAACTTATACTAGCACAACAATTTTCCTCAGTCATGGAATATCATTTTTCACATTAGAACTTAATGTTTACAACCCAAATAAAAAATAATAATGATAATATAACCAGGGATAGTATTAGTGACTGACACGCTTACGACTTCCGGGCATACCAGTTTTGGAGACGTGTCTCCTCTCCCACTAAGTATTGCAGTATGTGTTTACAGCGCAAGTGTTACTTCATTTATTAGTGGAATACGAGATACCACAGACCTGCCAAACTGAGTACTACTAGGTTCGATTTCATATATACACCAGTAAATTATATTGTAAAGAGTTGGGGCGAGTTGGAAATGGGGCAAGTTGAAATTGGGGCGAGTTGAAAATTGGACAAGTTGAGTGGGACGAGTTGAAATGGGACGAGTTGATCCGTCACCCTGTCATCTGTAGTGTGGATGACCAGACTGGTTTCTAACCCAGTCTGGTCAAAGTCCCTCTCCTACAGCGTTCATATAAACATGATTATGTTGTTGCGTCCCCACGTGATTTAGTTTAAAAGGACTGGCTGTGGAGTCCTGGTTGGACATTGGACATCATCAAAAACAGCTGTACCAAATGAATATTTAATGAGCGGTGATGACAGCCCGTTATTACCAGTGACATGTGCTTTTAGCGCTTCACTCACTATGAGGTTAAACCATAATTAACACCTTTCGTCAAGGCCTTGACTATGCTGTGAGTTGTAGCATGGAAATATATGTCCATGGTCGTAGCGATACTGTATAGGAACTATACTGTGAGTCGTAGCATAGAAGTATACGTCCATGGTTGTAGCGATACTGTATATGAACTAGACTATGTCATCTGATCCTTAATACTACTATTTACCAAAAATGTAGGAAAAAACCATCTGCTGGGGAAAGGCTGAACAGCACATTTCAGTATTAATCTATCACACACTGACAGACATTTGTACGTGGTTCGGACAGTTGCTCATTAGTCCCCGCCGGACGAAGTCCGGGACAGGGACTTATGGATTGGGTTCCGTCTGTCTGTGCATGCGTCCGTCCGTCCGCAGCCGTTTCTTGGAGATGCCTGGACCGATTTTTTTCAAACTTGGTACAGGGGCAACGTACAATGGCATACATATGCATGTCAATTTGTTTCATGATACAATCCAATATGGCCGCCTAGCAGCCATTTTGTGAATTTTGCGAATTTTCCCTGTCCAAAGCCATAACTCAGACATGCTTAAACAGATCTCAATCGAAGTTGGTATTAGGACAGTGTTCTATGACATACATGTGCATATTCATTGTTGTCAAGATACGATCCAATATGGCCACCTGGCAGCCATTTTGTTTGCGAATTTTCCATGTCCAAAGCCATAACTCAGACATGTTTGAACAGATCTCATTCAAATTTGGTATTAGGACAGTGTTCTATGACATACATGTGCATATCCATTTTCATCGTGATACGATCCAATATGGCCACCTGGCAGCCATTTTGTTTGCGAATTTTCCATGTCCAAAGCCATAACTCAGACATGTTTGAACAGATCTCATTCAAAGTTGGTGTTAGGACAGTGTTCTATGACATACATGTGCATATCCATTTTCATCGTGATACGATCCAATCCTTTATTGTTGTAGGCATGTTCCATGTCCAACAAGCAGACACAACATATCTAAGTCTGTTTGATTTAGGTTCACAAGTGTTGTTGTGTGATCAGAGTAGGGATAACTCCTTAAAACCCAATCATAGCGGGGACTATGTTATTCTCAATGACTTGTTTGATCATAATGCGTATAGGACACTAGACTAGATAAAACTTATTGCAACTGCTCCATTTGTTTCTAAGCCAATCGAACTAGTAGATCACCACACTACTGTATACATTTACTAAGCCAATCTAAAACCAGTAGATCACCACACTACTGTATACATTTACTAAGCCAATCTAAAACCAGTAAATCACCACACTACTGTATACATTTACTAAGCCAATCTAAAACCAGTAAATCACCACACTACTGTATACATTTACTAAGCCAATCTAAAACCAGTAGATCACCACACTACACAGTGTATACATTTACATTATTATGTTCCTTCACAACCTTTGACTATTCACTTAATAGTTTTAGTATGGGACAATTTATTCATTTGTTGCACAGTTGTCCTGCCTATTCATAAGTTTGTTCAAATATTCTTTAAAATATTCCAAAGGGAAGTGCCAAATCTAATGAGGTCTGTCCCATGAATATTTTTGAAGAAAATCACAGCTGTGTATTTATTGCAGTGGGTCAAGGATTGGTGTACTGTGTGACTTCCTCTATATTAGATTGATTTATCAAGTAGGTGTACCAAGCAACTGAGTTATGATAGTTTTTCTCATGAGTCAATCCAAGCTTGACACATTTACATGTATTTTACACAAACTATTTTTGCTTGTAATGTTGCTGAAGAATCATCCAAAATATCACAAAATACAAGATGTGTGCTATTGAAATGAAGTTGTACCATAATACTTAATTTTTACACCTTTGTGAAAAATGAGTATTTGCCTGATAGTGGCTCCAATCTGTTCTGTATCCTACACAAAAGTTTCAACCAATATTTTCTACAAAGCCATCATGGCAATGCTTATGTTTAAGGTTTGCAAATATATGTGTATGATGGTCAGATATGGCAATTTGCCCAAATCATCATTTTCATTCATAGATTTCCAAGTTGCACAGCTCCATAAATTTGTTTAGGAATGAATGTAAGATATTTTGGACAGTGTTTGTGCTAAAGTTAGAGAATTTCTGTAATAGAAAGGGGAAAGGAGTAACACACAGCTGCATAGTTTCCCATACAATCTACCATTGTTTTGTTTATGAACCCAGTAAAATTACAGGGAAACCCCAGGCCCAGTAGATTTTACCTGCTTACTCAGCCTTACTGCCTGTTGGAAGTTCAAACCTAACTACTTCCCACCCTTAAAATTCACCAAATTTTACATACTTTTAGAAAATAACAAGCAAAACAATAAATATAATAGTGTTGTCACAGAAGGTTTGATTTAATACTATTCTGACATAAATGAAGTGTAAGTGTGCATGTGTTGTTTCTTTCAAAAATCTGTTGAGAAATGACTAGATAGCTTGGTGTCCTTGTCAAGCAGACTAATAGATACATCATTATTATTGACACTTCTGTTATTAGTTACCTATATACTGACTATGTACACATGAACATCTCTTTCTGTCTTCTTATTACCCTGACGACGGAACACACTTGAATAAGTCATTTACAATTATATTATACATTACATGTATAAATTACCAAACTTAAAGTGACTGTGGCTATTGGATAAAGTACTTGACTGTTTACCGCGATACATTCAAAGTTGCAGTATTTGTATATGTATATTATTAGTAGTTAGGGATTACCCAAGGAAGACTTCAAATTAATATTTGTTTTGCTTTGTAGAATTATGTAATGAATAATGTAATGAAACAGATGGTATGTTTTTTTTTGAATTAGTCTTATGTCCAGAAGTACACAGTGTATAAAGGTTGAAGTGATCATGACAGACAAAGCAGCTTATATTGCAGTCAACTATATATTATTGTAGTGTTTACATTACATGTATGTATTGTTACAGTTGTACTTGAAAAAGACATGTACATGTTAATTGTTGCCTGTGTACAGCACTGGTGTGTTACGCTGGTAGCTCTTGTATTTCTCAGGAATATGAGACATATTCACCCATCATTGGAGCAACACACACATCACACTTTAAACAAGTTATGCATGTACATGCTGTTGCCCTGAGTTAATCTGTGTTTTTGTTGTTGTAAAAATGAAATTTTGGTTGGACTTAAAATTTTATATAAAATGACTCAGGAAGAAATTGGGGTAACACATGAAGACATTGCTCTATGCTAATTTACATACCACCATTTTGTTAATGTAGGGAAATTGATCAGCATTTAGTGAATTTGCAATTATTTTTACACTGCAGGGGTTACTATGGCAATTACGTCATCTCTATGACCATGCCAGGGGTTGTTATAGTTATTCAAACTGAAAAAAAAGAGTGCTTGTCAAAAACCATCATGTCATGACATGCAAGAAAGAGAGAGTGAGAGAGAGAGGGAGAGAGAGAGAGAGAGAGAGAGAGAGACAGAGAGAGAGAGAGAGAGAGAGAGAGAGAGAGAGAGAGAGAGAGAGAGAGAGAGAGAGAGAGAGAGAGAGAGAGAGAGAGAGAGAGAGAGAGAGAGAGATTATAGAAAAATGTTTCAAAAGACTGTAATCTGATTTGAATGCAGAGAGAGACATTAAGCAATGGAAAGAAAGAGTGGAGAGAGAGGCACTTGAAGCTGATACACCAGTTCAGGTAAATGAAGTAACTGGTTCAGCACAGAATTATCCTAATTTACCAGAAACAGATGAACTAAGAGGAATCACTTTGAGGGACCATCCCACAGGTAAGTTTCTGACACAAAATACAGTGTAATTATTATATGACTCTTCTATGGAATGTCGTAACCCTATAATCAAAATTAAAGGCTACAGAGATAAGAAATGTAAGACGTTACTGTGTATTGGAAGTTATGTATGTTGTTATGTACATGAACACAAGTACTTCCTAATTATTAAAAGGATTCTGTGAACTGTCTTGCCTTTTTCTTAGAAATTGTAATAGATAGTATCTCAATCATGCTTTTTTTTCCATCTAATTTCACCGTAATATTTCTTTCATTGTATCTGGTATTTTCTGATATTTCTTGAATGTTTTTTGGCAACTGGGATTTGTAGATGGAAAATACCTAAATGCAATGTAGGCTCAAGATTGTAAAGAAATGACTAATACATGTAAAAGTATTATAGCTAGAGTATCTGAAGGGCATAGTTATCTGTTCACAGTTTGGTATTCATCATGTGACCAATGACCATAATAGGGTTGGTTAGTCATCTTATGTTACTTTTAATGTATGCATAAATTTCTATGTGCCTTTCTACACAAATACCTTGAAATTGTAAATTTATTATAAGTAAGTAAAGACTCACCTAGTACTAGTATATCTGCACATAGCAATGGTGATCAATGCCTGGGAGTGGGTGTGCAATCACCCTGTAACATTGGAAATATATTGTTCATAGTTCCAAGAATTAATAGGACGTATTCAGCTCATTGGAATAGTGTAAGTTAGAAATGGATCGCAACATCACATTCATTTCTTACTTATTGGTCTTCAGTAACTATATTTTATTGCCCTTTTAGCCGTGTTTTCTTGATGCACACTTTGTTTTCTCATGATCCTCATGTCCAAAACCTATCTCCCAGTTAGTAGTGGTGATTTAAATATAAGCAGAATAACACTAAGGAATTCTAGATGTGAAATTAAAATAACAGACAAAAAGACATTTAAAATATGGACTATCAGTCAAACTATTGCAAGTCATATCAAGAATGTTTTTTTACAGGACCTCCTGAGACTTTTGATGCATATGTATGTTTTTGTGAGGAAGACAGGCATATAGTGATGAAGATGATGTCAATGTTAGAGAAACCTCCGTATGGTTTGAAACTATGTATAGATTTTAGGGATCTGGTTCCAGGTACAGCGTATGTCACTGCTACTGCAGAACTCATTACAAACAGGTAGGTCAGCAAACTCTGTACTCTGAAATATGTTGTTAATTCCACTCAAATGTCTTTATCTAGCATAGTCACAGCTTGAAATAGTGATCACATTGGGGATATTACTTTTGGGTGCATATCATATTGTGTGTACAACTGAACAGCTTCATGTACCCAATGGTGGTGATTCATAACTGTTCAGGGTGTTAGTCAATTACATGGAACAAAAGTTTCAAAAAATATTCCAGTTGCAGCTAGTGCAGCTTTAACAAATTTGTTGAAACAACTGAATATTTTCTTTCTTTGCTGAACCTATCCTAGATGCAAGAGAATTATAATTGTGCTGTCACCAGAATTCCTTGTAAGTGAACAGTGTGACTTCCAAGCCAAAATTGCTCTCACATTTTCACCAGGTAAGCCTAATTTAGTATTATCATCCTCACAATTTGTGTAAAAAGAATAATTAATTCATGTAGTATACTAGTAATTTACTTGTAATGTAATGTAATGTAATGTAATGTAATGTAATGTAATGTAATGTAGTGTAATGTAGTGTAAAAAAAACCTAGTAAATTAATATGTGATGTGATGTAATGTAATGTAATGTAATGGAATGTAATGTAGTGTAATATACTAGTAATATAATATGTGATATAATATAGTGTAATGTAATGTAATGTAATGTAATGTTATGTTATGTAATGTAATGTAATGTAATGTAATGTAATGTAGTTGTATTCTATAAATATCTTCCCAACTCATTGTCACTTATAATTGGTGTTGCTTTAATCAACAAACAAGTGGAACATTTCAGTTGGTAAAAATAGAAAAGAAAATACCAAATCCAATTTTATATTTTTCTAAACAAAAACTTTGTCCTTTCACAAGTTTATACACAAATAATTGATATATTATTTTTTAAAGTTAAGTCTTGTTTTGTGTTTGTAGGTGCTAGAATGAAGCGTATTGTCCCTATGCTGTACAAACGATGTGAAGTTCCAAACATTTTGAGGCATATCACCATCTGTGACTACACAAAGTCTGATCTCCAAGAATGGTTCTGGGATCGGGTGTATGCAGCTCTCAATCTTCGATAAATCATTGACATTCAGTCATGATGTGTTAGTGTAATTGATCACATCACTAAATCTTAGCTTACAAGAAAACTTGGCCATTTCCTGTGCAAAGTTAAAAGCAGATACTAGTACCCTTCAAAATATGATATAATACAGACTGTGTGGTGGGATAGAGTGTTACTGATCAAAGAAAAAAGTGTTTGAAACATTACCAATGCACTTAAGAGGGAACTCCATCATTTTCTCTATCCAATTAGAAACTTGTATTATTTTTATAACTTAGTTAATGACATCAACAGTGTAGTGAGAAGGGGGAAGTTACTTTTATGTTTATATTTGACTAGAAATTGCCAGATCTGTCATGGCAAAGTAACATGTACATGTATACTTTTATATAAAAGATATCCAGTACAATTGACAATTTAATGTTCTGCCAAAATCAGTACATTTTGCTGAAAACAATACCAGGTGTGGGTAATATTCATAGCATTGTTTAATTGGCTGAAATATTATCTTGCTATTCATTTGAACAAACTAATAGCCAATCATAGGCATGCTTAGAACTTTCATACAATCAACTGCTTAAAGTGGCACAAGCTGAGTTTACAACTTTTTTGACTCAAGTGAAAATACTGAGATAAAACCACATCCCAGTTTTCTGTTAGTGTCAGTGCATGTCTTTTATGACATTACAATTGTCATGACATTGTTAGAACAATTGAATGAATTGTGTGGATTTCCTGAACATTTTTTGATACTTGATAAATTAGATCATTGGATCTTTATGAGTCATAGCTTATTACCAGGTTTAAGTTCAGCCAATTGCAAGTGGTGATTAAGTGACACTGTGCTTCAGTAAGTACAATACTGTGAGTAGCTTTTAAATATGCAGCAAAAAGCTCTGCCCAAATATGTATAAACTCAGCTTGTACCCCTTTAAGAAATGTTTGTGGCATTGGCTAAATATATATTCTCTATCATTATATCAGTAAGTATTCAATGGTTAGAAGCTTTGTCAGAATATCAAGTAATTTTCAAATTGCATCGTTGCTAAAACAAAGTGGTTTTACTCAAAAGAAATGTTATTCAATTTTTTGAAATGTGAATATTCAAATTATGTACCATATTTGGCGAATAAGCAAATGATGTTCCATATTAGGATCTTGTGTTGTCTGTTGCAACAGCTATATTTTATGGTTATAATCTTTTACATTCAAACAACTGGTTTTCCTTTGTTTTGCTAGCCAATCAGATTGAACATACAAAATGCTTGATGTCATACTTGCTAGCCAATCGGATTGAACATACAAAGTGCTTGATGTCATACTTGCTAGCCAATCAGATTGAACATACAAAATGCTTCATGTCATTCTTGCTAGCCAATCAGATTGAACATACAAAGTGCTTCATGTCATATTTAGTCTGTACATTCATGAGCTGCAACTTAAGTATTGAAAGAATACTAAATACACTTGTAAATAAACTGAAGTAAATAAGAGTGAAATTTAAATTTAAATTTGCAAAAAAAAAAAGGATTTAGTCACTCTTCAAAAATATTTTATCATAAAATTATCACATTTTGTGATCATATAAATACTGCTTGTTGATAGTGGGGAAAGGGGGGGGGGGCAATTATACACAACTTGTGGGGAGGGGGCAATGATATACAACTTGTGTGTTATTATTACAATATGGAAGTACTTTGTTGTCAAGAAAATAAATTTCTGATAAATGTTTCAGAGTTATTGTGCAGATGTACATACTGTGTATACCAGGAATGTGAATTCTTGGCACGTTATTTCATATAATAGCTCTTGCTCAGAAGAACAAATTATTGCATGATAGGAAAATTGTGTCATGCCATGTTCATTTCACATCAGTGGCATAAACATGGCAATAGAGACTGTACACTACAAAACCTATACTTATGCTAACATTATAATATGTACAGCAATAAGTCGAAAGTAAGAGTAAACATTTTATTGTATTCTGTTATTTTCACCAAGATATAAAGACTCTAGTGTAGACACTGGAGGTATCATAGTGAAGGACCTGACAAGTATTATAGATAGACACTAGAGGTACCATAGTGAAGGATGTGACAAATATTATAGATAGACACTAGAGGTACCATAGTGAAGGATGTGACAAATATTATAGATAGACACTAGAGGTACCATAGTGAAGGACCTGACAAATATTATAGATAGACACTAGAGGTACCATAGTGAAGGATGTGACAAATATTATAGATAGATAGACACTAGAGGTACCATAGTGAAGGATGTGAGAAATATTATAGATAGACACTAGAGGTACCATAGTGAAGGACCTGACAAATATTATAGATAGACACTAGAGGTACCATAGTGAAGGATGTGAGAAATATTATAGATAGACACTAGAGGTACCATAATGAAGGATGTGACAAATATTATAGATAGACACTAGAGGTACCATAGTGAAGGATGTGACAAATATTATAGATAGACACTAGAGGTACCATAGTGAAGGACCTGACAAATATTATAGATAGACAATAGAGGTACCATAGTGAAGGACATGACAAACATTATAGATAGACACTAGAGGTACCATAGTGAAGCTAAGAGGCCTTCTATACACTGTGGCATGGCATTCTAGGCACCAAACAAAGCTCGGAGCATGGAGGTCTTCCCTTATACATGTACATCCATGCTCGGAACTCCTAATCCCTTTAACCCTTGACCAATCAAGGATGAATCCAAGTTGAAGAATGTGTGCTAGTGCTCAATGAGAATTTTTTTTCAGAACTGATCAAATTACTTGTCTATACATACTATGGTTATTCCGGTCTTTGTTTATATTTACGAATTAATTTCTATACGACACACTTCCTTTTCCCGGTATTAACTGTTTCAGAACAAACACTTTGTGTCTGCAGACATATGGAAATCACAGACCGAATAGGTCGGGATTTAATAATGTCGGATATACACATGTACACGACAACCACTAGTTAGAATACCTGTAAAAAGCAGAAATATCACATTCATGAATAGAACATGATATGATAAAAAATAACAAAATTAAATACTTCGTACTGTTACCATGTCGTGATTCAAGATTAACAGTTTTGATATTAGTGCTAGTAAAACGTGAATAGGTAGTATTGGAAAACTTCATACTAATAATATTCATAGAGTGTGTGATTAACTCTACCAGACTGATTGAAGTCATTTGCGTTTGTGCATGGAAAGCCCATCGTTCACATTCCCTTAATCGGGAAAGTGACCTCACAAGTTGGTCACGACACGAAAGTACGTCCTCTGCTAATTTGCGTTGTGGTAACAACGGCATTCATTGTTCAAGCATTATTTACCAGTGGTAGGCTAACCAAACTGTCCATAACGGAAGTTCATCATAAAATACATGTAAACGTTTTGCTGAGTTATTTTTGCGACGTGGTCTTTACTTCATTCCCTAGTTGTCATTTTAGAAAGGGTAACTAATAATTAATACCCAAAATTACAAGCTTTCGGATTTGTTAGTTCTCGCAAACCAACAAAGCTGTATCTTGTTGGACGGTGCCGTAAAACTTGAAGTGGTTGAGGTTAACGGCCACGATTGATTTTGTCATGACGCAACATGTCGTAGTTCATATGCGGCCCAAAATGAACCACTGTTTTCAATGCCTACGCTACACGACCGGTCGTACGACCAAATTTCGGTCGTGGATGTTTAGTATCATATAATACACAGGGCTATAGTAATAAATACCCGGATGTTCGTTTGACCTCGGACAATAAACAATAAATTTATTCTATCTTCTCCACGACCGGTCGTAAGCTTATGTTGTTCGTGATATGTATTTTATCACTGTCTTTTCTCCACGACCGGTCATATGGTCGTGGCATGTATTTTTTCCAATGACTTTTCTCCACGACCGGTCGTATGGTCGTGGCATGTGTTTTTTCACCATCTTTTCTCCACGACCGGTCGTATGGTCGTGGCATGTATTTTTTCCAATGACTTTTCTCCACGACCGGTCGTATGGTCGTGGCATGTGTTTTTTCACCATCTTTTCTCCACGACCGGTCGTATGGTCGTGGCATGTGTTTTTTCACCATCTTTTCTCCACGACCGGTCGTATGGTCGTGGCATATTTTTTCCAATGACTTTTCTCCACGACCGGTCGTATGGTCGTGGCATGTGTTTTTTCACCATCTTTTCTCCACGACCGGTCGTATGGTCGTGGCATGTATTTTTTCCAATGACTTTTCTCCACGACCGGTCGTATGGTCGTGGCATGTGTTTTTTCACCATCTTTTCTCCACGACCGGTCGTATGGTCGTGGCATGTATTTTTTCCAATGACTTTTCTCCACGACCGGTCGTATGGTCGTGGCATGTATTTTTTCACTGTCTTTTCTCCACGACCGGTCGTATGGTCGTGGTATGTATTTTTTCCAATGAGTTTTCTCTACGACCGGTCGTATGGTCGTGGCATGTGTTTTTTCACTGTCTTTTCTCCACGACCGGTCGTATGGTCGTGGTATGTATTTCTTTACTGTCTTTTTTCCACGACCATGGGACAGTGATGAAGAAATATTTTTGCACTCTTTCCCCCACGACCTTTGTACGATCGTAGCCCCCATTTTTAAATACCATTTTTGAATACGTGATGTGGTTTTTCACGATTCCTTTTAATATGCAAATATTTGTGTATCTTAAAATGTCAGTTTGAACTTAATTTGCCTTTGATCTAATTTATATTTTTGATTCTGTATACGTCCACGATGAGATGACATGACGCTTCTAAAATGTTAAGTATACTGCAGCAAGGTGCGGAATTGTGTATTAGCCAGTTTAGAAAGTTTAGCTAGAAGTTTAGAAAGATAAATTAGAAGTGTCTAAATCTAAATCTAAAGTTTTTAAGTTAGAAATTAGAAAGCTAAGTTAACCATTATGATCTTACTCTAAATCTAAAACTTTATAAACTATCCACTATATATACGATCTAAATATCGTTCTACAGACGATCTAAATATCGTTATCTAAACTTTATAAACCATCCACTATTTAGACGATCTATATCGTTCTACATTTTATATCTAGACGATCTAAATATCGTTATCTAAACTTTTATAAAGTATTCACTATTTATACGATCTAAATATCGCTCTACATTTTACATTTAGACGATCTAAACATTGTTCTACATTTTATATTTAGACGATCTAAATATCGTTATCTAAACTTTATATTAAAACTATCGACTATTTATACGATCTAAATATTGCTCTACATTTTATATTAGACGATCTAAATATCGTTATCTAAACTTTTATAAAGTATCCACTATTTATACGATCTGAATATCGCTCTACATTTTACATTTAGACGATCTAAATATCGTTATCTAAACTTTATTAACCATCCACTATTTAAACGATCTAAATATCGTTCTACATTTTATATTTATACGATACAAATATCGCTCTACATTTTACATATAGACGATCTAAATGTCGTTCTACATTTTATATTTAGACGATCTAAATATCGTTATCTAAACTTTATAAACTATCGACTATTTATACGATCTAAATATCGCTCTATATTTTATATTTAGACAATCTAAATATCGTTATCTGAACTTGATAAACTATCCACTATTTAAACGATCTAAACATCGTTCTACATTTTATATTTAGACGATCTAAATATCGTTATCTAAACTTTATAAACTATCGACTATTTATACGATCTAAATATCGTTCTACATTTTATATTTAGACGATCTAAATATCGCTCTACATTTTACATTTAGACGATCTAAATATCGTTATCTAAACTTTTATAAAGTATCCACTATTTATACGATCTAAATATCGCTCTACATTTTACATTTAGACGATCTAAACATCGTTCTATATTTTATATTTAGACGATCTAAATATCGTTATCTAAACTTTATAAACTATCGACTATTTATACGATCTAAATATCGCTCTACATTTTATATTTAGACGATCTAAATATCGTTATCTAAACTTTATAAACTATCGACTATTTATACGATCTAAACATCGTTCTACATTTTATATTTAGACGATCTAAATATCGTTATCTAAACTTTATAAACTATCGACTATTTATACGATCTAAATATCGTTCTACATTTTATATTTAGACGATCTAAATATCGCTCTACATTTTACATTTAGACGATCTAAATATCGTTATCTAAACTTTTATAAAGTATCCACTATTTATACGATCTAAATATCGCTCTACATTTTACATTTAGACGATCTAAACATCGTTCTATATTTTATATTTAGACGATCTAAATATCGTTATCTAAACTTTATAAACTATCGACTATTTATACGATCTAAATATCGCTCTACATTTTATATTTAGACGATCTAAATATCGTTATCTAAACTTTTATAAAGTATCCACTATTTATACGATCTGAATATCGCTCTACATTTTACATTTAGACCATCTAAATATCGTCTAAACTTCATAAACTATCGACTATTCATACGATCTGAATATTGCTCTACATTTTATATTAGACGATCTAAATATCGTTATCTAAACTTTATAAACTATCGACTATTTATACGATCTGAATATTGCTCTGCATTTTATATTTAGACGATCTAAATATCGTTATCTGAACTTGATAAACTATCCACTATTTAAACGATCTAAATATCGTTCTACATTTTATACTAAACTTTATAAAGTACTAGTATCCACTATTTAGACGATCTAAAAATATTGCTCATTGTGTATTAATTTGCACAGTACACATTGACAGATCTGCAGGATGGCTTAGAGAACGTGTAACTGTTAGGGTTGTACCTGGATACATTAAATCTATGTGAAAACTCACGTTTTATTTTATTTCATATTATTTTACTTTTTATGTGCGTGTATGTGGAATGGGGGGGAGGGGTTTAAATCGTCAAACAAAATATACCAGCGCTTGCCCAAATTTGTAGTACATACATACATTGCACTTGAATAAATAGTTTAGATATGAAATATGGAATGAAATATGTTATCAGGATGGTTTTTTTAAAAATTATGAATTCATAGGATGGAAATTTGATGAAAAGGGTCTGTAGTACTAATACAAGTAAAGCTACTGTCGTAACAGCCACGCTGTTCTTAGAGCCAAATGCACGATTATAGTATTAATAATGAAACGACATATACCACATCGAGTACTATGTCATGGAAATGAACCAGCATTAACTTCCAATCCATGTTGTTATGTGTCGGACCACCGTATTTCTAAGATTGGTATCACCACGCCAAGCTGTTAAAGGTGCGTCAGGAAATTATCCTATTAGAACGTAAGTCCTTATTATGTTCCTAATACTCTTCTGATCTTCTGATCATGTGATTTGATACAAGCTTCCTAGACAAAGAAGACACCTTTAAAGCCGCATTGGTAACCGACACTGGATACACGTTGGTGGAAGTACGTGGAAAAATTTAGCAGGGCTATCCCTGAAATCCAAATCACTACTACAAATATTATACGACGTAGACAAAGAGAATGAAATCTTTACATTTATTAGGATGTGATGAACCATACTGCAAATATAAATGTGAATCTGTAGGTTTAGTATTAACAGATGTAGCTATATCATGACCATCAATCCTAAGAAAGATGACAAGGAAATTGATAGTTCAGAATATCATACATGTAAGTATACTGAATAGCAGGATTGAAGTTACATATTCCGCAAGTTTGAGTGAAGCTGCACCAACATTATCATCAATAAAGTGTTTATATATAAATCAGGTAAGATCCCTTTATACGAACTAAAAATAAGGTGTTCCTGATAAGACATAAACGACGGAAAAAACTTTCGACATCACGTTTAACACAGAACTCGTTGATATGAGATTTAATCAGAATACATGTAACCCCCCTATTGAGAACACCCCTTTCGGCATCAAGATAGTAACCCTGTGTCCCGACCTAAATTCTGAACCTGTTTCGATTCGAATCGAATCCCTTAAATCGGTTCGAAACTACCTGGGGGGGGGGGGGGTCGATTCGGTTCAAAGTAAATCGGTTCGGAACAGGTTTAACTTGTCGTAGTTAGGACAGGAAAAACCGACTTAAAACCGAATCGAACTTGAACTTGAATCGGTTCAATGTCAATTACCCACAGCTGCGAACTGGAATCTTGACCTCCAGGTTAAATTTTGCAAGTTACATGCTTTGTAGGCCGACACCTTCGGTTTGGAACACAACTGGAGTACGTGAAGTATTATCCAGCACATGACAAGATGGCATCGCCTGAATGGAATGTTCAGCAATAAATGAGTGACAAAAACAACCATGTGATTGCTATAAAAACCTTATTTTATTATGGATTCATCAACACCTAAAAAGAAGTCTTTTTGCCGAATTTCTCAAATTGATAGAGACTTCCTTTGGCGGTAGTTGTCACGACCAGAAATGATCGTGTAGTATTCGACGAACTGGAATCGGCCCGGGCTCGGACTTTCTACTTGTTACATTACTAAAACTACCTACATGAACATGTACCTAAAATTTCTCGGATTTATACGTAACATTTTTTTGAATCCAAAGTCGACACGGGTTCGCTCTTGGGACACATCGAACAGCAGAGAGATAAACAACACTGTGTGTACGACATGTCATGTGACTCTTGTATGGTCGTCACCCTAATTGATTTTAACAGAATTTACGTGGAAAAGGAGTTGTCAAAAAGGTTCAAAGCTAGGCCGTGCTGCATGTCATGTTGGGGGTGGGCCCGACATATCGTGAAACTTACACGAACGACAATCCGGAAATTACCGGTGCGATGTCACGCATTTGAGGTCAACTCAGGTCTCGACGACAGCCTGTGTCCATTTATTGAGGTGAAAACGAAAAGACCGATCGTCAAAATTAATTATTCAGCAATGGTTTTAGTTTTTTTGGAGAGATTTGTACATTTTTTCACGTGATATTTGAAACACGTGAAAGCAGTCAAGGTCATTGTGCAGTGCCTGTTTTAAGTAACTGAGTGTCGATATGCGGAAACGGGCAAATGAAACCACAGAAACAGCGTGAAGACTCTATAGAAAGCACGAAGACTGGTAAATACAATTTCCCGTTGAAAGAATGTTTTGCAGAGTTAATAAAACGCTTTAAACTTTGAATGAATTTTGCTAGTTTAGTTTGCATACCAATGACGATGTAAATGGTGCATGAAATAGTAAGCGTTGCAATAGGACAAATCGTTCATGTTCCCATTTCCTCTTGCGAACTAAAACAAATGAATTACGTTTCTTATAGTAAGAGGTGGCGAAGGTGTTGGCAAAGGTGTACAAGTATCGATCAAAGTCCGTATACACTTGTCAGCTATTCTCGATCATCCTAAACTTCAATCATACTTATGACTTATGTAAAATTAGGGCCAATATTACGTCGCTTGGCCCAAAATGGATGCCACGACCATACGACCGGTCGTGGAGAAAAGTCATTGGAAAAAATACATGCCACGACCATACGACCGGTCGTGGAGAAAAGACGGTGAAATAATACATGCCACGACCATACGACCGGTCGTGGAGAAAAGATGGTGAAAAAACACATGCCACGACCATACGACCGGTCGTGGAGAAAAGTCATTGGAAAAAATACATGCCACGACCATACGACCGGTCGTGGAGAAAAGATGGTGAAAAAATACATGCAACGACCATACGACCGGTCGTGGAGAAAAGATGGTGAAAAAATACATGCCACGACCATACGACCGGTCGTGGAGAAAAGATGGTGAAAAAACACATGCCACGACCATACGACCGGTCGTGGAGAAAAGTCATTGGAAAAAATACATGCCACGACCATACGACCGGTCGTGGAGAAAAGATGGTGAAAAAATACATGCCACGACCATACGACCGGTCGTGGAGAAAAGAAGGTGAAAAAACACATGCCACGACCATACGACCGGTCGTGGAGAAAAGTCATTGGAAAAAATACATGCCACGACCATACGACCGGTCGTGGAGAAAAGATGGTGAAAAAATACATGCCACGACCATACGACCGGTCGTGGAGAATAGTCATTGGAAAAAATACATGCCACGACCATACGACCGGTCGTGGAGAAAAGATGGTGAAAAAATACATGCCACGACCATACGACCGGTCGTGGAGAAAATTCATTGGAAAAAATACATGCCACGACCATACGACCGGTCGTGGAGAAAAGATGGTGAAAAAAAAAATATTTCTCACGACCATACGACCGGGGAGAAAAGTTATTGGAAAAAAATACTTGCCACGACCATACGACCGGTCGTGGAGAAAAGATGGTGAAAAAATACATGCCACGACCATACGACCGGTCGTGGAGAAAATTCATTGGAAAAAATACATGCCACGACCATACGACCGGTCGTGGAGAAAAGATGGTGGAAAAATACATGCCACGACCATACGACCGGTCGTGGAGAAAAGTCATTGGAAAAAAATACTTGCCACGACCATACGACCGGTCGTGGGGAAACCAAAGGGAAAATAAATACTTGCCACGACCATACGACCGGTCGTGGAGAAAACACAGGGAAAATAAATACTTGCCACGACCATACGACCGGTCGTGGAGAAAAGTCATCGGATTCAGATTCATGTTCACATATTGAAGATACTTAATGAGACAGACTCTTCTAATATATTGAGCCCCAGTTCCAGCCTCATAATTAGGAGATTTGATTCATAATCATATGTTCTTCCAATGTGAATCTGATTTTTAGTCTGGTCTTAGATTCATACTCATGGTAACTCCTGATAAGTAACATGAGTAAAGAAGACGACCTATGTCCAAGATCATTCGAACATCCGGGTATTTCTTACTGTAGCCCCTATTACTCGTATTAGTATATGCTACTATTATCCACGACCAAAATTTGGTCGTACGACCGGTCGTGTGGTATAGGCATTGAAAACAGTGGTTCATTTTGGGCCGGGTATCTCGTAGTTTGGTCATGGCATAGACAATTCAATGCAATTGAGTCATGTAAATCCACATCACATCGATATCACGGCCAGTAAAGTTATCAACCTTCAAATAAAGTAAAATTACATTAGGCTACTTGTCAGTTTTGACGCAAATGTAATTATTTTAATTTTTCTTTTTTTACTTAATTTCTTAATATTTTGATTGTGAATATTTCGCTGTCATGTGGAAGTATATGGTTTATTCCCTTCTTGTGGCCTTACACAACTCAACGATTGTCTTTACTTCATATACATTTCAGTAACCTTGATAAATTTCAACTTCAAATTGATTATTTTGCTGCAGGCCGGAATGTACCACGGATTCATGTCTACTCCAGGGGCTACAACGGTTACGATGGGTCATTGCAACGTATTTGAAGACGCAGGTGTTACAGTACATGCGATCAGCATCAAAATAACAAAGTATTCAAAGAAAAGCAATATTTGTATCGGCCATTTCACTGATTCCAATATCATTTACTGACATACATAGACATAATGTAAGCAATAGCAGCAAACGAGTGTACTTCTGTAGGGAACCTACATATAATCACGCACTCAACATACTTTTAAATGCTTTTATGCTTGGAAAATAATAGAGAAATGTGAATTAAAGAAGAAGTCCGACATGTGTTTAAGTTTTAAGTCACGTGAAAACATTTTAATGTAGACACTACTTGGTTCACTACACACAAACACAGACAACGTCAAAAAAAATAGTCAGGGGTCCAAACTGTTATGTTTAAAACTTCACATCGGGCCATGACAAACGTAAGAAAAGTAACTATGAACAAATAAGGTATTTATAGTTCGGTTGTGTTCAGATGAAAATAATTTCTTGTGGGTGGGAAGACAAAAAGTCGGAGTCATATCATGCCGAAACACGATAGTACATGTTACTGGATCTTTGTACACTTTAGATATTGTGATTATACAGGTCGGTATTTCTATGAATGTGTTGATATTTGCTAACAAAATACATTTAGAGATATTTTCGGTCAATTACTGGCGATTTTTAAAAAGCAATAAACTAAACTAAACGTAAAGTCACATTCCAAAGAACTTATAAATTCTTGAGATTCGATATGTCCGTCACACCCACGTAAGTTTTGTATGCAAAGTATGAGGGTCCACACAGACCCTACTCTGGTGTTGAATTCATACATTTTATACCGTCAGGAAAATATACCCCGGTGTTACCGAAGTATAATGATATATTGAGATTGTTTTCGTCATATACCGAAGGTAAATGAAAGAAATTTACATGTCAGTTGTGGTGGTTCATCTACGTATACAGACACAAAGACGATGTGGGAGTGACTGTGTAGGACTTGATCTTTGATAATGGGTCACGACGGTGTACTCCCACGCTACGAGGATGTTGTTAAATCTCTTGAACTCAGACAGCAAATAGAAAGGTACACGGAAGTGTAGATGCTACTGTGTTTGCAGCAACAGGGAGATACTATTATCTACCTTACACCAGTGAAATATAGAATGTACTTCCAGGAAAACATAAAGTTGGATCCTCTGATGCAGTTGTTCATATTTGTCAATGTTTTCCTATAGCATTTTTGGATTCTAGAGTATCAAAAGCAATTTCCTTTGTTTGGTTTGGTTTGAGAATACGATTTTCTAACATTCCCCTATTTCGCGACTTATTCTGTTTAAATAGACGTGTTTTTGTCATGTGACCCCAGGATGTACCGTGTTTTATTTTCGAGCGAAATGGCGATGAATTCAAGCAAGCAACTTGGATGGATGGATGAATGAATGAATGAATGGGTGGATGGATGGATGGATGGATGAATGAATGGGTGGATGGATGGATGGATGGATGGATGGATGGATGGATAGATGGATGAATCTTTATTTACCTACAAATAACAGGAAAACAAACCATATGTCTAATTCACTTTGGACAAGTATGTACATTTACAAAAAAATGCAATTCAAGTGATTAGTGAACTAGTAAATGAATGATATTATTTTCCTTACATACTACATAGTAAAACGTAAATACCCCGTAAAATGACGACAGAAAATTCCATTGATGAAATCGATAGATTTCTGTGGAAGCGGGCTTTATATTACGTGGTGTTCAAGTAGTTAACAGATTTGTAACGATCCAAGTATGCATGTGTAGACGAGTATAAAGGAAAGGAGTTTACAGTGGAATATTTATACACCTACACACCGTTACTAACAAATTAAAATAAATCGATTGACTTCCCCCTTTTAACATGACCACAACATGCAACGGATTACAAATCTCAACAACACGCGGTCATTTTTGCCTATTAACCAGATTTAGACTGAATGCCTCCCGTGAGGGCGAACCATAGGTTTTTGCTCCTACGCACACTGTTGAAATGTATAGCCTAATTACAATACCGAAAATAATTAATGTGTACATTAACCATTAAAAATAAAATAATATGCCAACAGGATTTATAGGATACGTGTTCTTGTTACGATTGACCTCTGTGCCAAATTATGTTGAATTTGAAACTTGCATTCTTAATATATAGTATAATTACCAAAAACCATTAATGATTGAAATTACTCATTAAAACTAAGTACTATGCCAACAGACTTGTAGGACATCCGCGCTTACTATGGTTGATATATGTAATTGAATTATATTCTTACTTTAAGATATAGCCTTATTACCACAGCCATTAATTATGTAAATTACTTCTTAAAACTATAAGCTACATAACACGCATTATAACATGAGTGCCTTGTTATATTTAATGTATGTACCAAAAGTACATCGAAGTTAAAAAATAATCATATGAATAGAAAGATAATAATCATATATGAACAGAATACGAACGGGCATACGAATAGAAAGGGACAAAGCTTATAATGTTACACTAGCTGGTACAAGGGCGCCAACTATCGGAGACATTGACCTAACTATTGTTTTCTTCAGATATTATGCCAGCATGGATTGATTCAAAGCATTGCAATGATTGAATTAGTCTTGGCTATTGATGATGCATATATTTTGTAACAGAAAGTACAACAACATACAAACTTGCATTATTTACAGTTTTTATTGTTGAAATCAAACAAAATTAAACAATAATATGCAGAAAAGGTGAAAATGACATGTGAGTTGATAGAAGAACAAGACAGAACGAGTGTTCATAGACATTTATTCCAGTAATATTAGTTTTTGAATATAATTACATTTTGCATAACAATAACAGTATCTGTGGTAATACTCTGTAGTGTAATTCTATAGGTTTTATAACACATTTGCACCAGAGCTGAAAGGATGCATTTTCATCTTAGTGTTTATGGTTGATACATACTATTTCTTGGGATGTTCACAATCTGACGGATGAAAGCACATCTGTATGATGCATGGAAGTAATAGTATAAATGTTTTAGAAATGGGTTTAAAGCTTGTCTGATTGACAGGAATAATCCAAGATGGCTGCTAAACTGTTCTATGGATTGGTTAGTACACAAATTTGTATGTTTAAAGTATATAAGATGGAATATGCATCTTGAAAGACACACTCAGAAAACTACTACTAATATCATATGAACACTTAAAAACTTGGAACCGTAAAATGTGTAATAGTAATATACATAATATTGGCACAATAATGGGAGGTGCATTACAAGCACACCATAGAATGCAATTTGAAATGAATTCTCTCTTTTGCAACAGATGAAACTTGTGATGATTTTGTCACTGACAATATTTATGATTATAATATACCTAGTGATAATGCGGTGCCATGATTCGCTAGAATCAGTCACGTGATAGGAAAATAGAATGACTATTTCCCTAGGGAAATAGTTCCATCAACTATTACATGGTCACGTGACCACCGTGAGTTCACAGCAGGTCAAAATGGCAGCTTCTGATGATGTCGTCTGCCACCGCGAGTTCACAGCATGAGGTATATTATAAAACACATATTGCCAGGCCTATATTCGGGCTATAGCACCCGTTCATTACCCCCTCGTGACTGTGAGTTACTAGAATCACATGCTATTTCCCTCGGCCTTCGGCCTTGGGAAATAGCATGTGATTCTGGTAACTCACAGTCCCTCGGGTGTAATAAACGGGTGCTATAGCCCTCAAGGCCAGGCAATATGTGTTCACTATGAAGCTCATTTCAATATACTGAGCATGTAAACACAAACTATCTGTTATTTGGAGTGAGATTAAGAATAGGTAAGATATGATTGAATATTAGTTGTACTTGGTACAATTAACCATATAAATGAAATATTCAACAATTTTGATTTTGTAACTGTCTAAATCTTGTGCGTTGCTGATATTTTGTCAAGGATATACAAAATATCCTTTATTTAATTACATTTCTTAAGGTTGTAATTTTCAAATCCCCAGGTATCCCGGAGACTTGGTTATCTGACACAACACACTGGCTCATCTGGTAAACAACACTGTCAAGCCAGATTGCCAAGTCAAGTGTCTGGGCTAAATCATAGACTGAGACTGAAACAAACTGTATTTCAAAGTGTTCAAATGATGGGCCAAGTGTCAAATACACAAAGAAGAAAAACAAGAAAAGAATCAGTAGTCAGATTTTGTGATGAGACACGAAAGATGACTTCTACAAGAGCTTTGAAATTTGTTTAAATTAATACTCAAATTTCAATGATTTCTCGTCGGTACATTTCAATATGTCTGGTGAAAGATTCAGTATTGCTATTGGTGATAATTTGTTGCGACTACAGTTCATACTTTGTTATATAGGGTTACTGTGATTTAATTTTCTAGTCAACAGGCCCGCTACCATTTTAAATGTTGCATTGGGGGACATACAGTATCATAAACATTAACTGTTGTAAATAATCTTGTCACATTCTTGTCAACCATAAATAATCTAGTCTTGTTACCCATGGAGCTGTCCTGATGATCTCTTCAGATTCGGTATTACTGAAACTATAAGAAACCAACAGTCCTTTGCATCTTGGCAGACTCTGTTTGGATACTATTTTGGCAATTTTGTAGAACACAGAAAATGACAGCTGAACTATGACCTCACTTTCCTTGACATAGACATATTTGTTATTAAGTGGACTATATAATAAATTAATGCCCCTGATATGACTGTTTATAACCCCCCTCCCCCTGAAAAGTGGCAGACTGCATTTTTCAACTACACAAACTGTCTTCTTAGTTTTCATTCGGTTGTGTCAAATGTCATGCATTCAGAAAAGCAGGTACATTACAAAACAGAAGTTTGGAATAATTTCTTTTACACTCATACAAAGTGTTCTTTAAACATGATTTCCCCCCTTTTAAACACAAAACACATGAAATGTTTTTTAAAGTAAGTAAAATGTAAATGTTATAGTGTTGTTGGTTGGCTGCCATAAAGCTGTACACTAACATTTCTTAGAACACCAAGAACCAAATCACGTAAAGCCTGTAAAAGAGAAGAAAAAACTGTGAGTGTCATTGCATCTAATGTCATTTCTATCAATATTGACCATGATCTATGTGAATGCAGAATTCCATGGACATGAATACGTTCACATCCATATAATAATTTCCAATATCATATACCCTTGTACACTGTATTCAAATATAAAGTATGGGGCTTCATCACTTTGTCATTTTAGTTGCTAATTTCACTCTGAAAATATCAGCAACATGCAAAATTTCAAATAAAATGTAAAGATATGGTTTCAAACTATAAAACACTTGTCAAAAATCCCCCCCCCCCTCCTTTCCCCTTGAGCCCCTTGAGTTGCTAAAATTTTGAACTTCAGTGACTTTGTTGGTAGGCTTGAACATGGAGAGGAAAGGAGTGTTAAGGAAAATCTACACAAAGAAATTTCACACCCCATGCTTTCTGACTCCTTTATACAGAACAAAACAATGTCTGGCTGACACAAAATAAAATTTTATTCCAAAGGTTTTTATGTGATGACTACATAGCATTTTTGCTACCATCTGTGATCCACTATCTGTACCTGTGGTTTGCAGCATTCTTCTAACCAATGGAACACACAACCTGACAACTCAGCAAAACTAGCCACAGATATTGATGCATTAAATGACTGGAACTGGGCATCCATGATGGCTTTGAACTGGTGAAAGATGACAAGTTTGAAATCAATATTATGAATAACGTATCAGAAAATGTTCCACTCTCTTTCTATGCAGTGTTTGTGTTCTTATTGGCAAATACAATGTGTCCATAACATCTGTAATACATTTGGTAAGTAACAAATCCAATGTCAATCTGTTCTGCTTTTCTCCTGACTCTTCAGCGTTTCAATTACTTTCACATCACTTTTATCATAATAATGGTGGAAGATCCTAGTGAGATCTAGAGGTGAGATCTGAAACTCAATTAAAACAGTGCTGCTTGCAAAGGGTTTTAAAATGTCATTTTCTTTATAATGCCGATAAGAATTTAATCCTGTTTTCCCATCTTGTAGTTTGTTGTGTACAAACAAATATCCCCTGGTATACAGATTTAGGCACTGGATTCTTCTGAAAATATTAGCTATGATTGTGAAAATACTTATGCTAATCAATTACTACTAAGTACTGACTGGAATATTTGCCTTTGAACTGTGAAAGGATGAAAACAACCTACCACTTGAAATTTGACTTCATCTGATATTTGATTTCTTCCACTAGCCGGTGTATTTTGATGTGCCTTCACTATCTGTTCATAATTGCTGGAATGAAATAATAGGACAGAGAGATTCCAATTATTATACTTCAAACAATATCATCTGGGAGTGACCTGACTTACTGGTTTGACAGATCGAGTGAATGACATTTTCAAGCCAGATAGCCAAGTCTGTGGGGGCGACTAACAAGCATTCATCTAATATAAAGTATGACTAATGATGTGCATTTATTTTGTGCCTTTTCTCCTGAGGCGTTCACAATTATTACCCCGGCATGGATTAATGGCAGCACAACAGCCATTTATATTTCCTCAACTCCCTGGTGAGCATACAATCCATTGCAGCATTTATTAGCACATCACAACCTCTATCCTACCAGGTCCCTAATTATAAAGCTGGGTTGACTGAACCACAATCATGGTTCAAATATTGCCTAAGGACTTTAGCCATTCAGAAACAAATGGCAGAGATGAGATTTGAACCTGCAACCTGCCGATTCCAAACCAACCACTCTAACCATTCACCCATCATGACTCCAAATGATGCATTTTTACTGCTGGTATATTCAACAATGAAAGAATAGGGCTTGGGGTTAATGAGAAGAAAGATATTGTAATCTCAATCTCTTGATTATTCACAATGAATAACCCTATATGAATGAATAGATACTGTCATAATACACCAAACTCACGCCTTCATAATTTTAAGTGCCATGACTTCTTTCCTGAGTGCACTGAGATCATCTTCTTGTTTCTTTTTCTGTTGTCCAAGGAACTTGATGTAATCAATGGATCTCTGTAGGATGGCAGCTTTACTAAGTTTTTGTGAACCTACAGTGTCTGCTTGTTGACATGTAGGTACAATATTCTGTAGGTCTTCATAACCTTTCTGTGTGAAGGAAATCAACATAACATGTTAGTATAGTGGTGATACATTATGATGTGATGACCAAGATTTGTTTCTTTTTGAATATACAACAGTTGTCTAATTTACACATGTACTTTGAGGTTTCGTGATATGAAAACCTATGGTAGCAATTTATTGGGAATTAAAGGAAATGTGCAGTCAGGTTTATTTCTGCCCTTAGTACACTGTATTGATTACTGCTATCGACTCACATATGACTATGGGTGATAAAATAACATCTTGGTAACTTATTCAACTTTGAAATCTTGAAAAGAAGCCCTATGCATTTGATAGTGTCTGGCCATGTTGGGGATTTCCTACAATGGTTTATGTGAATACATCTGATTTGATATGTGTTTGGTCATGGTGGGGATTTCCTACAATGGTTTATGTGAATACCTCTGATTTGATATGTGTTTGGTCATGGTGGGGATTTCCTACAATGGTTTATGTGAATACCTCTGATTTGATATGTGTTTGGCCATGTTGGGGATTTCCTACAATGGTTTATGTGAATACCTCTGATGATGATATCGCATTAAACTACTCTATCTTGAGTCAAATAAATTGTTATATCCAATAAATATAATCATTGCTTTATTGCTTTTAATTATTTTGATATTTTTGAGTCAACATTAACACAATTGTCTACATATTGTTCATTGTTCAAAGTAAAAATCGTGGTAAGTTTCTTGTCTTCAGTTCTTTATCTTACCTTGATTGCATCTCTTCGTTTTTGTTCAGCAGCTGTATGAGCACTACGTCTTTTATCTCTGTAATTTCTTACGTTAGTGGTATCATCATCATCATCATCTACAAAGGAATTGCAAATGTTATCATTGATGTAAAAGGAGAAAGTGTTGAGTTGAGGAGGCAATCTCAATCTCATTGTTAGTGAGTCATAAGAAATTGGTGTGTAACAGTGCAGTGGTAAGTCAAATGGGCTTAGCAGGCACACTGATCCTTGTAATGGTAAGTTAGGTGTGAAACTAGAAATGTTCCAAGTAATAAACAGTTCTTGTTAAACAACCACGGTTCAAATTACTTACAGGTGACATTTTGGCCTGTTAGATTGACAGGCTTTGTCAAACTGTCTGTTTTACTGGCTTTACATCTAGTAATGTTTGACAAAGACTTTACATCTAGTAATGTTTGACAAAGGTTGTCAACTTCAACAGGTGAAATGTTACTTGTAAGTAATTTGGAACCCTTGTTCATGTTTTCCCAAACTGTTGAATATATTGACATTCTAGTCTAGCTGCTAGACCCTTGGACAATTCTGTTAACTTTAAAACAGGTTGCACAGCATCAAACATTGCGGTCAATGTCTTGCTGGAGCTGCACATCAGAGGTACTGTTATCCTTGGCTTTTGTTGAACAATACAAAACGAAGTGACATTGTGTAATACTACACTGTATATGCAATTTGCATACTAACACGGTAGGAATGTCAAGGCTCCCACACTTTGCAATAAACTTTACCAAAACTTTACTTACCTGTAAGTTGTAAGGATGAAGCACTTTCAGTATGTGACATAGATGCATTGCTACTGTTAGCTCTTACAAGATGTCTCTGGTTTCCACCCTGTCCTGTTGGTGGTGGACTTGATGCTTCAATTTTCAGATCACCATTGCCTGGAAAGTCTACTACAAGGGGTAAATTTAAGAAGATACGTTTTGGAATGCTGACATCACCAACTGGTGTTAGCAGTGACTCTATACAGTCCATAATTATCCACAAGACAATTATAAACCAAGTGTGAAACTCAAGAGCTCTAATTTGCAACTGAATATATTCATAATACATTAAAAATATAGTCATGCTTGCACTGTGATATTATGTTTCATTTCAAACTCCACTGTGAACACACTGCAAAGACATTAATAAATATCACCTCAGATATGATGACAGACCACTGTTTAGCATTGGTCAGAGCCATCAAGAAGAAAATAACAGCATCTCTCTGTCTCAGATACTGTTTGTACTTCTGAATTTACATTATTCAAATCTGAAAAGCTGTCCTTACAAATTTTTATATCAATTACTGTATAAATCATTTGTACTGTTTTGATGGTTAGATCATGATCTATTGATTCAAATTAGACTAGAACCTCTTTCATTATTCCTGCTTGCAGACAGAGTACATCAGGACTCGATTCTGACATGGTCCCTTTTCCTTCTCTATCCTGCAAAGAGCTGTACAACAAACTTGTACTACCCCAGCTATGCCTAATATCACAGAATTATGAGACTCAGCTGTCAAATATTGGCAACTGATTGACTATTTAATCATTTCACATCTCTTTGACTACATGCAATAGTCCCTGCGCAAATGAGCAAAAATTTCCTTAGCTCAAATTACCTTCCTTGACCAACTTTTGTACACCTATGGCATAGTTAATATGGCAGTGTACATTCGCATATATAAAGAAGGTGGTTTGAAATACTGAAAAGTTCCTATTTCAAAATTTTTAGTCATTTTAGTTATTTTGTATGTGATACTTGTTACACAAGTTTTTGCAGGATGGTGTAGAAGAAGGAGGGGCAATGTCAGAATTGAGTTGGGACTTACTCCATCTGCAAGGACTACTCTTTTATCAGTTGTTCTTATGTGTTGGCAAGGAAGGACAACAATCTAAAAAGCGAATATAACATGCTATTCAACAATCAAATAATTCATTTACGAGACAATTGTGCAAAACTGACTTTCATCACATATTTTTTTGAACACCAAAACACCAACTGTAAATTCGAAAATCATAGATGCTGCCCTTAGGATATGGGGAGTACCCCTATACAAAAATAGGAATGACGTAATTACTGAAACCCATCGTGTTTTTCACGATCGTGGGATAGGAATTTTAGAATTCGTCTGGACACAGCAAGAAAGCATAAGCCTTCAAATACATGTATTTACACTCAAAACAAGTAACTGGCGTTCGGAACCCCCCCCCCCCCCCCCCGGAACGTAACGACAACACATGCATGACATGGATTGAACTCTACCGTATACCGTATACGTAGCTTTGTTTTTATTTGCAATACTTTTTTATATTTTACTCATTATTTACTTACGGGGTTTGCAAAAACCCAAAGCGGAGAACCGAGATACATAAGAGCGGAATAGCTAATACTGCAGATAGGATATGGATATTGACCGACAAATGAACACACACAGTACAGTGTGAACGTTACGACTTACGCAAACTAAACATCAACTTGTACATACGTTTACACCATTACAAATGTAACAAAGCAAATGACTTACTCTGATCGAAACTTGCATCCCCAAAAGTGTCACTACCAACGATAAAAGCAGTTGTCTGTTGGGCAGACGAATAAAAGAATAAAAGTTCAGACGAAATGTACATGTAAACAAATAAAAGTGTCGAACAACAAAATAGCATGTGCGGTCTACGTGATCACTGCGAATTTACTACTGATCTGCATGCACTGACTGCAGCACAACTTCAGATCACCAACGTGTATGCATTTCCCATTTTCTATCATAGCCGTAACTATAAAGAACACAAACGACAGCTCAAACTATACTGTAGTATTTTTAGAATTCGGAAATTACGTTTCACTTCAATAAAAGTACACTGTTGATAAAGTTTTACCGATTGTTGATCTTGCGCTCTCCATGAGATGCCCTCTTCTTCCTCCGCCATGATTTTCGATGCCCGGATGCCCAAGGTTGGGCGAATCTAAAATACTACGGGTTGGAGAAGGCATGATAACGAGGGACAAAATCGTTTGTTTATCTATTTGAAAATATCACCTATTTTATTATGCGGAAAATGATAGTGAAACGTGTAAACGTTGTTTACGAATGTTTATTGGAATAGCAGAAATAATATTTGACGTATTCAATTTTTAATATTCGTCATATTTCAAATGGAAGCTACCCGAAACATAGGAAGTTCTTTGTGAAACTTCCGCTGCTGAAGGAAGAGAGTCTACTGGGTCTTGGTGGGTTTCGGCGTGGTCGGTGTGGCTCGTCAATGGAAAATATCAATGCAGTGCCATTTTTTACAGGAGATCGGAGCAGAATGTCCTAAAGCTGAGTAACTACTTATCAAGCCACATGTAGTGGTTGACGCTGTAACAACAGGTATGTCGTTCCTTTCGTAATTTCGATATCTGTTTCAATCAGTTAACCTTCACTTTCACTACATAATATAAAATTGTGACAAGTGTGTCCATGAAAGTGCAGTGGCGGACGTTCATGGGACAGGTGCTAGGTGTGGTGATAAAATATTATGTCGAATCTGCGTTGATGCTACAGAAATTTATATTTCTTTGTACAACACATGGTTATGTGAGTTATGTAAGTATACATGCATAAACAACACGAGTATCGGTCATTCACTTGTCGCACACTGCTGGTATTGTTATATGAAATAGTGGCAGCTGATACAAAATTGGAAATAGGTTGTATCATTATCATTGTTGTTGAAGTCTAACCAATTTCAACATGTTTAATACATGCACTTGTCTGAGCTAGACCTCTATATCACATGGGTTTGATGTTTACAGTAATGTTGTGGTCAGGTGGGGGGTTGGTGGGGGAGTGGGTTGCAAGGTAAACAATCATTGAATCATTACAGAAAATAAACTTGGGGAAAAAATATATTATAATGTATTATAACAGATTCAGAAACCTTGATTGAACTCTTAACTTTCAAGGCTGGTAGTAGTAGTGAAAGGAAATACACCACATAGAAACAAGTGATAAGAAATGAGTCATTGATGAGTACACATGTTCAAAGTGACTAAAGAATGTTGATAAAGATAGTGCATATATAGGCCTTCATTCATCACCTGGGTTCCCACTCATACAACTAACCCCATGATTGTCCAGAATCCATCAAATTTATTAGTACTTCATCAAATGATAATGCTACCTTTATATTTGTCTTTCAGTCAAATAACACATGCCAGTGAGGGCAACATCACAATTTAGTGACTGCACAAGGGTTGGCACTCTTTACCAAAATCAACTTGGGCATCATAAAGGTTTTCGTAAAGAGTGCCAGCCTGAGGGCAAGCACTAAATTGTGATATTGCCCTCGTGCATGTGTTATTAATTCTTGCTATCTGCAATACAATTCTATGCATCGCTAAGGAGTCAAATGGAAAGCAGTCTTGCGACCGCGCTTGCATTTGTCGACACCTACACTTCTGGTCGCCTATGTCAATACACATGAATGTTTCTTCCAAACAGTTTAATTTGTAACAAATAAGATAAACGCAAGTTTTAAGCTCATTTAAATATGTACAGTATCTTTCCAGAGCAAAATTACAAGAGATGTCTACAACTGAAAATGGGAAAGTAACATTCCTGTGTATTAGCATAGCCGACCGGAAGTGTAGTTGTCGACATTAGAATGCATTGTTGAGCGATTTCGTTCCATTTGACTCCACAGTGATGCGTAGAATTGTATTGCAGGTAGCAAGAATTTTATTACACCATCCACTCATTTGTCCCTCATTCACATGTCCACTCAATGTCCATCACCATTCGTCACCGATCCAAAAAAAGTTTCCCTTTCATGGTGTATTTCCAAATTGTTCTTGTAGATAACCATAGAATGCAGACATGGCATTATTTGTAGGAGTTCAAGTGTCTCCACAGCTCATTTGTTTTTATATTTATTCAAATATTTACAAGAAATATGCTTGTGTGTCACAGTGTAGTAACTTTGTCATCTGGCGCACACAACACTGGAAAACATGCACAGAATAGATGTACGACAGTCAAAATAACTCCAATAGTGCCGGCCAATAGTGCCAATAGCCAAGGGCAATAGTCTCTGAACACATGGGCAATATGACTACACAGGCAATAGTCTATTTAAAGAGGGTCATGTGATTTGACTCTGACCAATGACTACATGTGTAGGAACATTGTAGTGTAATAAATTATTCATAAGTCCGTCTGCACTATCAATATCATTGCAATTTTAATAATTCATGACATATCATGAATTCTGAATATCTTATCTTGAAAATCATGAAATTGAATGCATGATTATATTTTCAATAGATATGTATACATGAATATTTCAATAAACAAATAAAAAATGTAATAATAATTAATATGGTATTATGATTTATCATTATCTAGGCTGAAAAGAAGAAAAAAAACGCATATTAGAAAATCAAGATGCCAAAGGCAAGAGAAAAAAGTAAAAATATTGATCCTGAGTCAAGTTCAGCCAGAGAGATGAACAGTGAAAGAGAAGAGAGTGGTGGAGGTAGTAGTAGTAGTATAGATAATGCACATGTTGTGAGTGAATGTGACGTCCAATTAGAACCACTGAAAGATACCAGTATGGACTGTGACATCCAATTGGAGCCACTGAAAGATAACAGTATGGACTGTGATGTCCAATTAGAACCACTGAAAGATACCAGTATGGATAGCAATCAGATTACAGTGTTAGAACACAGTCCAAGTAGAGATACCCTCAACACAACAACATCATCTATTGGTGGTAAGAATATTACAATGGTTGGTACGTTACGACGTGGACATAAATCCAGTGAGATTATCCACGTGACAATGTCTGAGGACAACTTACGAGCATTGACACATGAAGATACACCCGAGGACTGTGTTTGGGGATTTGATAAAGGCATCCATATTGTATTATTCAGTTTCATATGTGTACCTGTTGCATTTATTGCATCATTTGTAGTTGCTGGCTACCTTGGAACCATTACTTGGTATAATATTTTTGTACATTTTTATGATGACAAAGGCTTTGGCTATAGAATTTTATTGTGTCCGGTGTTGATAATTTTTTACCCTCCCGTCATTGTAATTCTGACACTTGCAATAGCTCTGTATGCAGCTGTTATCCAGATTTCCTGGTTTTTAACATCATGGAAAAGAGATTTCAAAGATTTTGAGAAAGGATTTTATGGCTGGCTGTGTTCTAAGCTTGGTCTGGAAGACTATTGTGCATATGATGTAGTGGAAGTAACTGGTGAGACAGCTACATCAGATAGTGAGAATGTACATCAACTAGAAGCACAGACTTCATTTATGGATAATGCAGATTATTGAAAAGATTAGCAATGTTAACATATTAGTAGTACTCTATAACATATTAGTAGTACTCTATAACATATTAGTAGTACTCTATAACATATTAGTAGTACTCTATAACATATTAGTAGTACTCTATAACATATTACTATTATTAGTAGTACTCTATAACATATTAGTAGTACTCTATAACATATTAGTAGTACTCTATAACATATTAGTAGTACTCTATAACATATTAGTAGTACTCTATAACATATTAGTAGTACTCTATAACATATTAGTAGTACTCTATAACATATTAGTAGTACTCTATAACATATTAGTAGTTCTCTATAACATATTAGTAGTTCTCTATAACATATTAGTAGTTCTCTATAACATATTAGTAGTTCTCTATGACATATTACTATTATTAGTAGTACTCTATAACATAGTAGTAGTACTCTATGACATATTAGTAGTACTCTATAACATAGTAGTAGTACTCTATGACATATTAGTAGTACTCTATAACATATTAGTAGTACTCTATAACATATTACTATTATTAGTAGTACTCTATAACATATTAGTAGTACTCTATAACATATTAGTAGTTCTCTATAACATATTAGTAGTACTCTATAACATATTAGTAGTTCTCTATAACATATTAGTAGTACTCTATAACATATTAGTAGTACTCTATAACATATTAGTAGTACTCTATAACATATTACTATTATTAGTAGTACTCTATAACATATTAGTAGTACTCTATAACATATCAGCTGACATTTTCTGTAATCATGTTATTGCAGGCTAAAGTTTGTTTTATACTTTGTATATTATGATAAACTTTGATCTGAGAGAGATGTGGTATAAATGGTATAATTTGTGAAGGATGTAGTTTTGTACAAATTGCAGATTGGTAATGTTGAATTTTTCATGTGGAAGTGTTCATTTCTTAATCACCATGAAGGTATAGTGTGTAACACATTTATCCATATAGTTTCCCACCTAATTTTGTTGAAATGTGATTATCTTAGATCAATGGTTCTATCAACTACTATGTATTAATAACAGAGCTAATCTGCATTAAGCATGGTGAACATATTTACTGTCAAATTAGATTACATTTACATCATTGATGAATCTCAGTAAGAGAAAAACAATTAGATGAGGTCCCTGTAGATTCAAATTGCTAACAACATTCCTTGTTTTACTATTTGAATCATAGTCAATCTCTGAAATACAGTACCAACTTTTTCAGAACAAATGCATATTATCTGAAAGACAAGAAAATAATTTATCAAAACATTTAAATACAAATCAGTAATGTTATTCTTTCCTTATTTGTATCTTTGAACTCATTGAATATTTGAAATATTAATATGTTTTAACAAGACTAAGAATTTGTTGTTGAAATCAACAAATTGGTCTGCTTAAGTGCTTTTGAATTTTTTTCAAAAGTATGACATATATTAAATTGTAATGTCATTTTTTTGTGTTGAACAGATCACATCACCATAAAAATGTAATTACACAAACTTTACACATGATTATAACCTACCAGTAACTATACAGAGATAGTAACAAAACCAAGATTTCAAATAAACTTAGTGAAATTGAAACACTCGGTTTATTTTACTTTCATATTCTAAATGAAAAAAGGGGATATAGAAGTAAATTTTGTTTATTTACTTGTCATTGTTGTCACTGTTGAATTGTCAGGTACTAGCCATTATTCCATGTCTTTGAAAATGACTTTCTTATGTGTTGTGAATGTACACATGCAGTCATGCTATCTTGCTATTGTTTCTGACAGGAACATCCACAATAGTTGGTATGTAGGATTAGGTGAACATTTTACCCAAAGTCAAGAAGACTGAATAAATAGTACTCCATTAAAAATTCTGATTTTGCTAGATATTGTTTTTGCCAATTTGTATGAACAAATATTATTTGACAAATCAATATACATTTCACATATAAATGTTTATTTGGCATGTAATCAAAATAATACATTTCTAAGCTAGGTATTCCTCAAATGTCAAGTAAGATGTATATATTATCAAACCCTGGTGCAAGAAATAACATGTAATATATTCAGCTGAGCCTATAGACTGATTGCAATAGGTCCATATACCTTGACTTTGCTTCTACTAATAATGATAATACAAACTTTAACAGCATATTAAGCAACCTCAGTGTGCTTTACAAAACTCAGAAAATATGTATCCATGGTAGAAAACAGTCAATATGTAAAAAAAGATTGTGTAGCAAATATGATATTGTGGTATAGTAAGTATTGTTTTGCATTTTTGGTGGGAAAATGTTCATAAAAATGGCTGACAAGATTAGTGATGATGAATTCAGTGATACAATATACAGTTTACCAAGCTAATCCTGAGGTGAATTTTATAGTACTATAAGAATTGATATTATATTTTGGAATGTAGAAGTTGCACCAGTACTTGCATATTAACTGGTAATAAAGGACTAGTTTGACTTATTTACATATTTCACATTCTGTATATTATATACTCTGTGTAGTCCTATTTTTGGCAAAGTTCTTTTCAAGTAAGTCTCCGTCAGGACTTGAAATTAGAGTAGTCCAGGGCACATAGACTTGTAAACATTGTATCTAGACTACCAATTCAGTCAGCAGACACATAGTCTAGTAAACATATTTAGAGTACCAAATTTACAAGATGGTAGTCTGATGATAGTCCAATGAAAATCAACAGAAAATTGTAGCTAAAACAGTTCACTTGGCTAAACTGACTTCTAAGAGTAGATTTCTAATTCAATCCCTGTTCTGAGGTGATATATTAAGACATTTTTAGCAACACATTTATTTTGGAATAGTTGCAGTGTATTACTGTATTATAGGTAGTAATAAAATAATACACAGTCTTCATTGATTACTGTTATATTATTGCATTGTATATTTTGTACAGTTGAGTAGTTAAATCTACTTGAGTTCTTGAAATATTTTATGGGGTTGCTCACCAAAATTATACTTACAGTACAAAGTATAGAAATGTGTGTAAGTTTTGCCATATTTTCTCCACAGTTTAATTGGGTTCCCAAACCTTTAACGAAAACACTTGTGTAGATATTTTATCCTCTAGAAAAACTTGATATAGCAGCAGATGGCATATAAACCATTACCATGTTATAAAATCTACATTATTTGTAACATGGTTGTAGTATTTGTTGCATGTTACATGATTTCATCTTGAATTACCAAGGCTGATAGATTTTGTAACCCAAGGAGCTCGAGATTACAGAATTCAAAACTCATGATAATTCAATATTTGTATGTTACTGATGTATCCATTCCTTCATTTCATTGTTAATGTATTCATGTGTGTGTGTGTGTGTGTGTGTGTGTGTGTGCACACATGCGTGCGTGCGTGCGTGTATGCGTACTGTCCTTCAAACACAAATCAGGCCTTGAAATGATTGTTTATATGATGTATTTTACTTTGTCATTGTATTTTTAAAAAAGTTTACTCCAATTTCGACATAAAACAGACAACATGAAGCTTTCAGGACAAAGAAAGTTTTGTCATCTTTGGACCATCTTTCAGATCACTATTAGCATGTATTTAGATATACTACAGGTCACATACATGTATCTTATAGAATGAACTCTATCAGGGAGAAAGTTAGGAAAATATTATATATTGAAACTAGCAAGTGATTTATGGTGCTATTAATATTCAGAAGTTATTTGCCGATTATATTTAGTGTCTGTTATTTGGTCAGTTTTGGATGTTATTTCTGGATACATGGAATCATAAATGGAAACATAAATGTGCCACTTTCATAGGATGTAGAAGAAGAAAACCATAAAAAACAATACAATATTGTATAGGTCTATTTAGCAAGATTATTTATAGTGGAAAGATAGGAAAAGGATGTTTTTTCCACCTCAGATTACTCCTTCATAGTTACTAGTTATGCATCAAGGATGATAGGGAAATGTTTGTTTTATTCTGTTTTACATCCCAACCTGCTAATGTTACAGCCACCATCATTTGACTTGCATTCCAATACTGTTGTGGTAAGCAAATTGGAATTTTGTCCAGACTTCTGCCCACTCATTCTCGTTTCATTCCAATTTTAGAATGCCCAGAGGAGATTGTCTTTTCAAGCAGTGTGCATGCTATTGTATATGGAGTGGGATTGGCATGGGGATGGGGGATGGGGATGGGGATGGGGGATGGGGGATGGATGTTGGGCTATGACTTTTAAAGGGAGACAAGCGGACATTGTATAAACAAGTCAGCTGAACATTAGAAGTATGATGGTGGTACTGCAAGTTAAAAATTTATGATTTACTGTATTTTGTCTACAACTGGACATTTGGCCCATGCTTCAAATTAAGTCATCAACTTTAGTCTGAAATATTACATAATAAAAATATAAAATACATGTAGTTGCAGGCAATTGATTACAAAGAAGTAGTTGTTTTCTTAAAGAAAGATTTGATTTGGTATATAAAATATGAGAATACACATGAGTTAATACATTTGACTTGTGTTAAAAGTATAAGCTTACATTTGATAGATTTTATGAGAAGTTACTAAAACTACTACCGGTAGTTGTAGTTAGAAACTGGATATTTGATTCTTGTAGATTACATTGACTTTTATGTTATGACATTTTAGCTTTTACTGTCAAACACTTTTACTGTCAAACACTTTTACTGTCAAACACTTTATTAATATATAATGACTTTTTTGTCAACATGGTCTGTTTGGCTCATACTCAGACAAACCATTAAAGTTTTGATCATTTCACACTGCACAAGCACTCCTTTAGGGGACGATTGCACAAAGTCGCACAAGCTCAATAAATGAACTTTGTTGGTTTAGGAAAAAACTCCCTCCTCCTCTCCCTAAATAAACATTCACAAGTGTGACATCGCTATGTTTATATATGATGTAAACCATGTTCAAAATTGTAGTGGTCACACCACTATGATCGATGCAATGTAAAAACATGATGGTAGACACATGAAAATACTGCTGGAAACCCAGCACTGTATCTCACTAAGGAGTAAATTTTTAACCAACTTATCAACATCTCAGTAGTACAGAACCTCTTATCATTGAATGTGTGAAAGTTTTCAAAATTTGGTTGGAAGTGTGAAAATGAAGTTAAGCAATCACATTGACAGCAGACCCCATCCCCCTAAACAAAGAAAGTTTGCTTATTGAGCTTGTGTCCGACATTGTGCAATCGTTCCTAAGTTGTTCTGTTTAGTTGTGTAATTATTTTCAAATTTGTGTATTTTTACTGTGGAAAACAGTATTTTTAAAGGGGTTCCAGTTTAAAATGGAAATCTATGTTCTAGAGATTTGATTTCAATATTTAGAATGCCAAAATTGGAACATTTTTGTAAACAAATAAGATAATTATGTAATTATGATTCTTTGAACGAGGATGAGGTCTTAGGTTAATTTTAAATTATTCATTGGATAACTTAGGATGAGGTTATAGGTTATGTATTGTAATTGTTGTACATGTATATAGAATTTCATTTCTGATATTTAGAAATACTTCTGAAAGTCTAAATGTCATAAATTGATCCAAAACTACAAATTCTGCATTAATTTAGAGTGAAATGGGATACATGATTTAGTAAAAACACGTTTTCATTTGGAGATTATGATGAAGGAAAAAACAACAACTTGTAGTACGGTCTAGTTTATTTGTTATTTACAGATGGGCACAAACAAAGTGTAACTTCAGTTTTGTACCATTTCTTACATATTGGCAACTTTTTACATTGTTGAGGCTGTGTAGTATGACAATTTTATGGGAGTGCACAAGTGTCTTACACAAGTTATTTTTCTACTTTTGTAATAAAAATGCTAGTTCTTATATTTCATAAAACAGTTGTTTGATGGTCATTTATTTCAATGCATGAAGAATGGAATGAAAGTGTCCATATCTTTCCTTATAGATTTAGGTAAGGTTAATAAAGTGTACAGTTTTCATACTGACACACAATCATAAAGTCATTGTTTAGCTGTCATGAACACTTTTTGATGCGATTACTAAAGATAATAGAAGTGAAATTATATGATGCATGCAGTTATAAAATTACAACAAAGGGTGTGTGTTTCCATCCCAGGAATACTAGCTACAAAATGACAATGAGTTTTCCAGGATATGAATAGCTGTCTATAGAATGGAACTGTAACTTCCGTGATATTCAACAACTGTGTACATGTACAAAATAGTAAAAACACATATTTATATGTCATCTCCTATTTTCCAGTGAAAACACTTTTCACCAAGACTGTATCTTGTCATAAAATCCAAACAGATAAACAAGTACTCTTTTCCACTAAAAAGTAAATGTCTTCTAAATGAATTGTTTGACAGGATATTGTTACATGGTTCAAAGTTCAGCCATGCTAAGGTCATGGATCAAATCTCCACAGATCTAATTAGTGCTACAGTGCTACAGTTCACTATTATGGACCAAATGTGGCATATTATGTTATTCACCAACTGTCTGTGGTATTTATATCAAAAGTTTTAGAATTCCATAAAGAAGAATAGGTCTATTTTACAAATTTATTTCCATATGGAATGCATTCTGTGCATTCTGTTTTGATATCCCCAATTATACAGTAGAAGGTCAAATGATATAGCATAAAGAGCCAATGTCTTCTCATATTCATTTCAAAATGCTTCCGGTCTTTCTATTCAGGTAATGTTAGCCCAGAAACATGACATGGTTTTACCATAGGCCCCCTGGACTTAGTTATGTTTATGAAAAACCAAAAATAGACAGACCGACAGACCGACAGACAGACCGACAGACCTACAGACAGACAGACAGACAGACAGACAGACAGACAGACATAAACAAACAACAGCAATATATCAACACCTACAAACATGACAGATATGAATGACAGAGTAATTACACAATAGGAAAATATAATGTAAATCTTGTTGCATATAAAGATTGTTGATGCCTGATTAATATGTAATTACTTTGTCGTTCATGTTTGTCATGTTTGTCAATGTTGATATCATTTTGTTGTCATTTGTTGTTTATCTTTGGTTCTTCATAACATACCTAACTAAACCTGGCCCCCTGTGGTCTTACTATTTCAAGCTTTACTCAACTGATTCTGTTTGCAGATGGAGCATGGTTGACTGATTCTAAGTTACCTTATTCTGAAGCTCAGAAGGTTAGGGGTGCTGTCAGAGTCTGGTCTGGGCTGGGCTGTTTCTAATTTGAACCATGCATAGCTTGAGATAGTACCATGACAAATGGTGGTGACTCTTGGCCAGGGCAATTTTTACCAATGTAACATTGGTGTTTAATTGTTTGTAAAGTGAAATGTAACCACACTAAACACAAGTTACAGAAGCTAATCAGTTTCAGAGTGATAAAGTTCATTATTTAACATCTCTGTATTTATTACTTGTTGGTGGAAGAAGGTCCCCTTAAAATTAGAAGTATGATTTCATTTTATCTGCACTTTTCAAAAGTTTTATTTTCAAGAAGTGAGTGCATGGACACCAACAAGCTATATTGATAATAATTTGTCAAAGATTGTTCACTGTACATGTTATGGTCCCAAATAGTCACAATGCTATAGTATAATTTTTTAATTTTTTTTTGAGGGGGAGAGGGGGAGGGGGTGGGGCTGTGTTAGTAATTTTAAAGTGTAGTGAACATAAATGTTGGTCATTCTCACACAAAAAATGATGTTGGTCGATAATGATACAAAGCTATAGAAATATAGAGATATACTATAAGATTACATGTAACGGTATATGCTATTCAAATGGAAATTTCAGCAGATAAACAAACATACACAAATTCAAAATTGAATTTTTACTTTCTCAACAAACACTATAAGTGTGGTATGGTACAGAGCAAAAACAACATTCAACACTCGCACACTTTTTGTGTGTCAGCAGAAGACAAACCACTCAAACGTCTATGGCCAAACTTAGCAAGAAGTTAGCGCCCCCAGTGGCAATAATTATAAAAACAAAATAAATGTCATATATCACTTTGAGGGCGCGAGTACAGCGTCCTCGGCTCTGGACACAGCACAGTCTGGATGCCATCGTGCTCCATAGGGGCGTGTAATAATTCATAGATTGTTGTTTTCCAGGTCTACAGACCAAATATAACAACCTTTTGACTATGTATTCCTACCTGTAACGTGAATATTTCTACTAGTATAGTATAGAGATTGATACATTTGTAGCAGCAGAATTCGTGCGATATTTTCCTAAGAAAACGGCAATCTAAGCAATAATACGTGCCCCCGTACGGTGGGCTCTAACTAAACCACATCTAGTCAAAGTCCCTCAATCAGAACAAAAGGTTGTTTATCCAATCAGTGAACCCCAACTGTTATAGTGGTGTAAACTGTGTATAAATAGCATCCTGAGCTGACAAATACACCATATTTGGTCATTATGTAACTGCCCACAATAACCACTATCTTTATGAGGGACTGTGTTATGGGTTAGAATTTTGTGATTGATTAACAAAGACAAGATGTTGATGACTGTATGGGTGCCATGTATGGGTGAATTTCAAATTGCATCTCATGCATCTCAGCACTTCTAGAATAACGACTTTGACTATACTGTGGGTGGAGGAGTAAATCGTAACGATGCCGTATAGGAACTCGTACTGGACACATTGCTTGCCCTGTCTCTCATTATTCGCTATAACTCTATGATAGCGTCACATATATTTTTTTTTAATTTGAAAGAATAGTGTTTGAAACCACAACTAATAGATTTGATGAAAAACAAAATGATGAATATAAATAGAAAAACATTTTTTTAAATGTATTAATGGATAAACGTAATCTCATGATCTTCATTTTGCCAAAAAAACTTATAATGAATGTTACTTGTTAATATCATTAAATGAAAGTACAAATCACCTGTATGTATTATAAATGTTTGAATTCTAACAACAATAACCTCAGACCACTAAAAGAAATTCGCGGCACTACCAATGTTTACTTCTAAGTTCTAGATGGTTATAATAATTAATGTCCATGACATTGCTCTACATTTTTACTATGCTTGAAGCTTGATAATGAAACGCCAGCATGAACATAGTCAAATATAGCTGCAATAATTGTAGCGTCTTGTTGCGGTTTTGTGGGTTTTTTCGTCTGTTTTGGTGACTTTTTAAGTTTTAGTGTTTAGCGGGTTAAACATTAAAACTTAAAAAGTCACCAAAACAGACGAAAAAACCCACAAAACCGCAACAAGACGCTACAATTATTGCAGCTAAGTCAAATATAACTTTGTATGAGAACTTTTCAGGATGGTTTTGCTCACAGGCACTTACTTGTTTCCCGAGTTTTGTATAAGAACATTTCTATAAGAATACAATAAAATATCGATAATATCAATAATATTATTTCGCGGTGGGTGGACTTGTGCGATCATAGAAACAAGTGTAATGTTATCCCTTTCATATACAGTTTGCTAAATACGCGTACGTCAATATTATCGATATTATCGACATTTTATTGTATTCTGATAGAAATGTTCTGATACATATCTCGGGAAACAAGTAAGTGTCTGTGGTTTTGCTGTGTTCACCTGCTTGCTAGCTTTCGTTGCGTTGTGAACTTAGTCTAGTTCCTGACGACTGTGCTCCGATTGTACACTAGCTTTATCTTCATACGTAGCATTGTGGACTCGTTTTGTGGACATGTGAAACCTAGATGATGTAGATGATCTGTTGAACTTCCCGGGACAGGGAACAATGACCAATGAAAACGGATTTGTCAATGGTCGTTTCAATAGCCCAATCAAAACGTTCGTTATACGAGCGCGGATTGTTTAGCTATTTAGTCTGCTGATTCATTTACACACTGTACTGGCGGCTAGCTCACTACACATACACACGAGTAAATTTACATTTTGACTGAGTCGGAAACTGTCAATATTTAGCCAGTTCCAGGTGAGTTTGGTATAGATCTGTTTTACTGGAGTTTACTTTAGAGGTTCTTAAAGTCTCCTTTTTGTTCCGTCATCTTTGATTTCTTTGAAAACGGTACCAAAGTCCCCATTTGTTGAAAGCGAACGGAACTAGCAGACGTGCACAACATGCAACGCGACGAGGGTGAGCCTTATGAGCAGAGACGCACACGATTACATATGAACATGTGGGGTTTGATGGATTTAAAAGCTACGTTCCTCAAAAAATTATTTTTATTCTTGATGTAAAATAGCCTACTTTATGTGGTTATCTTTCATACTAACGATTTCATTGTCCAATTGTCTATATAATGTGGCTAAGTTATAACACTTCGTAATCACAACATCTCACTTTCTTTTTGGCTAAATGGTTGGCCGTACCACAGAGAATGCAGAGACTCGAGAGAGAGAATTTCTTTGCCACACTCGACTGCATAACATGTTAGATTTGTTGCCAGATTTCAAACAGGGATTAACTTTGTTTCGTAATTTTACACGGCAGTCGGCTCTTGGGAGAACACACCCGAAAATTGACCGTAGATTTAAAGGGAAAAGATGAAACCAATTTAAACAATTTCAGTGCAACCAGTGTTGAAATTTGGGTAAATCGCAGTGGTTCGGTGTAACATTGTAATATATGTATATTATAAGTGTAAATTTAAATAGTTTGGTATATCATTAGGTAGAAAAGCTGAATAAAATTTATCGTTTTTGATTTTGTACATTTAACATCCATGCTGCCAGATCATCAAAATGTGAAGAATAGCAGTCACTGCAATGAAATAATTAATGACCTTTCCATTTATTACACACTGATTCTACCCTTATTTCTGTGTGCAATGTCATAATTTTAGTGTAGCTTCCAAATTTAGTGTATAGAAAATAAAACCCATTTTTGAAATTGAATGATAAAGAAATTTGTTGGCAGTCAAGAATTAAAAAAAAAAGCATAATGTTGGTAAATTCATACAAAATGTTCAAGACAACGAGGCTTGAAGACAACATAATACTGTAGAACAAAATTAACAAAATATTATAACATAATAATGAATTATGTAAATGATATACACAGTGGAGAGTATTTAATAAATTCTTATCAGCACATTATGCAACAACCTCAATGCCTTCACAGAACTCAAAACGAATAAGCATACACAAAAGGGATAAACTGTAAAAGATAAAAACAAAGAAAGACCTTACAAGCATATGTGTGATTGAATAATTAACAAAAGTTTGTCTTTTCAAGGATGACACAAAATGCACACCTGATGCATAATGCATTTCCACGTTCTAGAGACATTCAAAAGAGCTTCCCACCACCAAGGAAACAAATATGAGCCGCTCAGTAATAATGTTTGGCTAGAGTTTCTTCACATTGAAAATGATCAGATTTCATTTAGATGATCATTTCACTCAGTGTGGCATACAATATTATAAGTAGACTAGTATTGACATAATATTTCAATATATATGTTAAATAAGTCAGTCAATTATTCCACAGTAAAATAAACACAGGTAGGTCATAGCTAGTATTGTAGTAGCAGTAGATTCCATGAACAGCCAGTTCCAAACCACCAGCTAATTGACACCCCACTGTAGAGTTCCTGGTATTTGCCCTATGTTAACTAGATATATATTGATACTCCTCTTGGTTTAGTCTGAAGTTGAGATGTTGAGCAAGGCAGATATATTATGTAGTAAATATTATTATATGTGTACACACATTCATGGGTTTTACAAAAATTATGCAGAATTCTTTATGCGAGTCAAGAGTATAGAACTTTCTCTGGTTTCAGTGCAAATTTATTTCTAAGCACTAGGAGAAGAAAGTATTTTGTAAGATCAAAATCAAGATTAATGATGTAAAATAGTTTCAGAATAGCCCTGTCCCCATATCAATCGATTTCAAATCGAATCAAATTGAATCGATTCAGTTAAACCGGTTCAAATTCAATGTTTCTGTCTTGGATGGTGCTGTAAGAGAGTCTATGGTTTACGATGATGGTTTTCTTGAGAATCTCTGAAAGAAATTGCTGTGTGGCGAGTGTGGCGAGTGTGTCAAATTGGTTTTGCGGGGCACACTGTTTGTAGCACACGATATAAATGATACTCTTCCTAACCGGATGAAAGCCAGCCAAGCATGAATGCAAAGCTTGTATATTTTAGTTGAGACCGCCCAGTTTCTTTTTGATACACGTACATTGTATGATATATATTTATGGTTCTGTGGTGGTTTACAGTACACACAGCTGTCTCTGTTAGCAATCCTTAGCTGTCAATCTTAATGTTTAGATGATGTTAGGAAATATAATGCAAAGAAATACTGAAATGAAATAAATTTGAAAGTCTCATAAAGGTGTAGATAATTTGAATAAGTAAGCATCTAGTGTATATGTAGTAAACTTTTCAAAGGAACGGATTTGTCAATGGTCGTTTCAATATCCCAATCAAAACATTTGTTATACAAGTGCGGATTGTCTAGCGGTATTTTTTCTGGTTGCACAGTTATAGTTTCTTTCTGTTTTTTGGAACAATGTGAATTCACAAGATATATTTTCCCAGTAGAAGATTTGGCCCCAACAACAAATTATTTTTTTCAACCACCATGGCAGCAATTTATTTTTTCAAGAGCAACTAGACAGCAAATTTTTTTTGCCAAGTAGAGGTACAGCAAATTTTTGAAATAATTACTGGTATGTTTTAAATTTGACTTTTCGCCATGTTGTTTCATGTCATGTAACTGTTTATTTTTGAAATTGAATTTTCTCATAACAGGAGACATGCATGATGAATGTAGCTTATTTCAAAAGTAAGAGGTAAAATGAATGAAACTTTAATATTCCAAAAGCGGCCAGTAAAATTGGAAAGTAGGCAGTAAGTTGAAAAGAAGTTTGAGGGAGCCAAGTGGGGAAGGGTATGGGAGGGGGATTTCCTCAGAAACACATGTACCTGGGAATTTGATATTTGTAGCTATGTTTCTGCACTTGCAGCACAATTTGTTTTTAGCTCCTACCCTGTAAACACATTTTTTTGTCTAAAGTTGGTCAGCAAATTTTATGTTTTCCTCGTTTTGGCTGATGACAAATTTCTTTCTTTTTAAAAAAAATCTTCCACCCCCCCCCCCTGGAAATCAAATGTGTACCCCTAATTGTCTATAAAACCAAGAGTATCAGTATTGTTCCTCTCAGTCAAGTACTAAGCTGAAAAGCAGAATTGATGAGAAATAATACAATGATAAGATAAACAACAAGTTTATATCGGAACAAATATCATATGTTCTCTTGAATTAAGTTTATTTGTGAAATGGAGCTAGATTTAAATGTTTGTTATTTTATTTATGTATGTGTAAAATAGTTAAAATTAAAAAATAACAACATACAGTATCAAAGAAAATAAACCTACCTACCTACCATGGAAATGATTGATAATGTACAAATGCAATCATGAGGGATGTTTGATACCACCAGAAATTACTTGACATGTGCCTATGCTGTACTGTTTAATTATAATTATAATCATGGAATACAGATTTGGAAAAGATATTGAAATTTGTGAAATATGAAAATTTATATAAAGATAAAATGAAAGGTTGTTATTGTACCTTATGACTGTAATGGTTTGACCCTACAGGACCAGGGCTTTCATTACCTGCCGTCAGATGGCGATATAGGGCCACCTGGGTGCAGACAAAGAAATTGACAATGTTATTGTTATTTTAACTTCAAAATCAGTTCTAACAGTAACACAAAATTTCCAAATCGCAGACCCGAACTGAATGATATCTTTGAAGCATGGACGAGAAGGAAGGGATGTGTGTGTGCGTGGGGTAGTGGGGTGGGGGGTGGGGGTGGTTGGATGGACAGTTCTTTGTCAAGTCTGAAGTAAAATTAAAATCTGAATTGGAAAAAAGACGTCACAGAAACAAGTCAAAAGTCGCATTCTGTATAAACGTTTCATATAGAAGAGTATAAATATAAACTTAATATTTATTTATCAAAATGGCTGTCAGTATATTTCTGCATGAACTGATTATATTCTAATTATGTCTCAAAACCTACAAATTATAATAAATTCATATTCATGTATTCAGCTGTTATAATGTAACAAAACTGCAGTTTCAACATGGAGAACAGTGTTAGAAAATACAGGTATATGATATTTTTTAGCACACATAAAAGTGTTTCATAATATGAGTGAACTTGTATTATTGAGGAATAAAACAAACTGAGGTGTAAATTTATGACACATTTCCATACTCTAATTCAATTAGAGTAGCTATACGCAGAACACATGTGCGTGAAAATCTCCATTGTATAATATATACTTGAACTTCCATTTCCTTCCCAGACAGTCCCCAGGGTCACTGCCATCTTTTCTATCTTCTTTGCAATCATTGAACTTCAATTTCACCTTGAACTGTCTAAGCGGTTGATTTTTCAGACACCATGCTTAAAAGTTAGTAATTTCCAACTCTCAAATTAAATTGTGATGTGAAATTTCCTACTCACCCATTGATTGACAGACCAAGTTCATTGTATTTGGTATCTTCACAATTATGGGGATGTGACTTTGATGAAAAGAACAAAATGAAATTGTAATTTCTTCTAAGTCTATCACATTATGGTAATATGAGATGACATTGATGGGATTTGTGTATGGTAGATACATGTATGTAATCCTTGAAAGTATTCAGTGTACAAGTGTCTAGGTAGATGCAAGTAGCATTTATCTGTCTTTTAAATAATTGCTATTTTGTCTTCCTTAACACATATGATATGAATTATTGATAGTGGAGTTAGGTAATGAGTAAAATCACACGCAATCTGATTAAAATCTGCTGAAGGAAGGGGATTGATTTTGCATGTACATGTACTGTATTTCCTTTGTATGACATGTATTGTAGTTTGTTTTTGATGTCCAAGATTTTAATCAGATTGAAAAACACTGAAATCCAGTTTGTTTTCCATGCAAACTGAAAACTGGAATGATAACATATCTTATTACTCATGATAAGATCTTCAGTTTAACAATGTATTTATGGTTATTGACTGCAATATTTGCAGTAATTAATAATTTGTATGTCATTGCTCCTGATAAATATGATGATGATATAGATGTAGTTTCAAGGGTACTTAATGTACACTGTATATAATTTACTTCTAAATAGATGTGGTGGCTCTAAACTTTGTTTGGTTTTGGATCTCATCAAATGAGATTACATTGAGAATGTCCTACTCAAGGGCGTTATATTATACACACAAATATTAAAATGCAGTTTCCAATGTGACCTTGTTACCATACTGTAATTCAGTGAAAGAATTTAAACAGTCATGTTTCCAGATTTCAAGAAAGTGAAAGGTTACAAACTAGCGGTCAGTGCCCTAGTCAATCATACCTGAGTGATACACTTAACCTTGACTAAGTGTTATACATGTATACTGTAGACTATTAGTAATTTGATCATTGTCTGCAGATTATTCATTAAGACTGTTTCTGAGGGAGCATTTCCATCAATGAATAGAGCTTTTAATATGCTCTAATAACAAAGAATATGATACTCTGCCGCAGATACAAAAATAGACAATACCATGAAACAAGAGAATTATTTCCACTTCGTACACATTCTTTGTGAAAATGGGTGAGTCTTCTCTTGGAAACCTATACATACTTTCTATTGATAGTCAAAAATCCATGCTTTCTTGTTTTGAAATAATTAACTCTGGGTTCCTGGCTGTATTTCCAGTAGTAACAGAAAATGAACTTGAAATGTGTTTTAGTAACCCTTGAAATATCAAGTACTACTAATATTGAGGTGGCTAATATTAGGAGTGGTACATACGTAATCATGCTTTGTAATGTCCAGTATTGGCCATAATTAAAACTTTCAAAATACTGTATCTCATGAATGCAATCTCCGATTTACAAACAATAAACTGCATTACACATCTATGGCCAAGATATGTCCAATGACAACATATTCACTAGTCTAGGATAGACTATTAGTATTACATGTAATTTCTCCTGAAATCACTAGTGATAGTGTATCTCATGTTCAGTGTGAATGAACTACAGTCTACTACTAGTGACATACACGTTACAGTAGGAGTTGTTGTCAATATGGTATTACAGGTACTGTTTACGTATAACTTGCTGTACGCTGATGTGTACATGTAATGATGTATACTGTATCCTTTACAGTTACAGAAAACATCTGCTGTTCTTGGAGAACAGGTACATTTGTAATGTTAGTAAATTGAGACATTTGTATAATAGTGTAATGAATTTAGTACCAGAGAAAGTCAGCTTGATTTAGAATTTCACATTCTTGATAAAATACAAATATTTGGTTTGGAAGAGAATTTACAAACTGCATACCATTGTACAATGTAATCATTGCATGGTATATTATAGTTACATTGTTTATGTGAATGAAGAGTCTATTGTTTACATGTACATGTACAATGTACAGACAACTGCATCTCTATTGTCAGTGATCTAATATAGAGAATGTATCTATTTGATGGGTTTATTGTGATCATGGATGTTGTCCAAGAGTTATCTGTTTGTCTAAACTAAACATTTTCATTCATAAATTCACCTTTGATTTATGCCTCATGTACATATAGCCCTGCCCACTTTGTTACAATATGGTAATGCAATCATGTGACCTAGATATGATTACTCATTAGCCAGGTGTAAGTTGTTAGAATATGGTAATACCAGTCATGTGACCTAGATGTGATTAATCTATAATCAGGTATAAGTTGTTAGAATATGGTAATACCAGTCATGTGACCTAGATATGATTAATCTATAACCAGGTGTAAGTTGTTAGAATATGGTAATACCAGTCATGTGACCTAGATGTGATTAATCTATAACCAGGTATATGTTGTTAGAATATGGTAATACCAGTCATGTGACCTAGTCATGATTAATCTATAACCAGGTGTAAGTTGTTAGAATATGGTAATACCAGTCATGTGACCTAGATGTGATTAATCTATAACCAGGTATATGTTGTTAGAATATGGTAATACCAGTCATGTGACCTAGATATGATTAATCTATAATCAGGTGTAAGTTGTTAGAATATGGTAATACCAGTCATGTGACCTAGTCATGATTAATCTATAACCAGGTGTAAGTTGTTAGAATATGGTAATACCAGTCATGTGACCTAGATATGATTAATCTATAATCAGGTGTAAGTTGTTAGAATATGGTAATACCAGTCATGTGACCTAGATATGATGTATCTATAACCAGGTGTAACTCATTCAGCTAAAGCTGTATATTTGTGAAGGTTTTCAAAGATTCCTAGTAACTGAAAGAGGAAACTGTTGTTGAAGTTCATGTACATTCCCTTATATATATACGACAGTGGCAACTGGTGTTTCAGCTTACTAAGAATGACACAGACTACCTTGTAAAACAATTATTGTGACAAATTGATATAAGCTATTGAATGAGTGTTTGTTTAATTGTACTCACAGTAAGGTGGCATCTCTGATGATTTCAACGATCTTCCAGTTGAGATTTTGGGGGACTTCCAGTGTGCTCATTATCTTGATTACAGGATGAGTATATATGTGTATCATATAACCAAGGTACCTCTATCACCCATTTGTGTAACCTACCACATCAAACAACAACAGTTTCATTTTATGTCCATTTAGTAAGCTTTGGTCACTTTTAAACACACTTTTTCCATAGCAATTAATATTTCACCTTTTCATGCAAATATGACAATTCTTCTGGCTTTTGCCATTTTACAGCCTTTTGTACATGTTCATTGTATTTTTACTTCTTAGTATTTTTAATGTATATATTTGTATATATTTTTCTCAACACTGTGTGAGAAGAGACATTGGCTTAAAGTCTATCGAGTTTAAATAAAGTCTAATAATAATAGCTGAAATCTCAATTGCTGCTGTAGTATTTACTGTATCTAGTGTATTCATTTCAATAATGAACCAAGGTAGAATTTTTATAGGAAAGGTTGGTCACCAAGTCACATGTGAAGTAAAATGTTGTGGAAACTTAAGTACATCAATATATTGTATGTTTTTCATTCCAACTGTTGTTAACCAAAACACTTCAAGACATTGCTTGATTTGGAAAACCTATCATTATAGTCACAAAAAGAAAAGTAATTTTGTCATGTTTGCATGAAAAGGTGAAATATTAATTGCTATGGAAAAAAAGGTGTTTAATATTCTTCCGAAGTGGTCATAAATCATTTTAGTACTGATGACTATATCCAGATTTGTTTGATATTGTAAATGTGATGATTTATATCCACCTGAATAAATTTTGACAATCTAGGGGAAGGTTACACAAAATGCCCTACTTTGAAAAGATGTTTTGTATTTTACCTAGATACTGCAGCATGAAATGCTGTTTTTATTTTTGTAATAATTATTTAACTGACTATTATTTCCACTGAATAAATATGTAGGAATTATCTGATTAATTTGCCATATTTTTGATATTTAACTCAATGGAATAAGTCATGGAGTATTTTAGTAATGATAATTAATATGAAATTTTGCCCCTTTTGAGTAAATTTTGACTGACTATTGGGGGTTTGCATGAGTGCCTTATTTGGATGATTCATATTTTATCTAGATAACTTAAATCATCCAATATTTTAATAATTAGGATTAAAAGTAGAAGATTTCTTGAACTCCTGAAGCAATTTTGATGTTTTTTTTTGCATGCCATAGTTTGTTTCCTGGACTCCAAACATATTTTACAACTCAATATTTAGCCCAACATTGTACAATACACTTGGAAAAAAGTCCAGTGTTGCACATACGTGTAGTACTCTGTACATGTAACTCTACTGTCATCAGGCACTTCTTGCCTATCAGGATTACTGCTAATGCTGCAGGAAATGTCACAGCCTCAAGAAATTTGATGAAATGTACTGTCCTCCAACAAGGATGTATGAAATATGTGGTCAGAAATCCTACCTTTTTAATACTCTGTGAAGAGCTTGAAAAGAGGAATTCTTGTCAGGTCATATAATGATTAGCCATTAAACCATCACTTATCATGATTAATTGATCAATACAATTCATCTGTAAATATTACATTAAATTTAGTAATGAATCCAGTTATATAGCATCCAAAATCTGGATTGCAAAATGCCAACCAAGGTTTGCCTTATGATGAAATATTGGTTTTGCAACCACTACACAGTTGGGGAGTATTTCAAATCTCTATCCATCATAATGTCCAAAGTTATTGTGTCATAATTGTTCAGTAAATACATATTTAACCATTGAGTAACTCAATTCAAGCAAACTACAGTTTTGTGAATCAGAATGCTTTTGTTTGTGACGATGAAACCCTGGAGAAATTATGTGCATTTTTAAGTTCCAATGTTTAACTCGAAGCAAATGCTACAATTCCTGTAACATTAATGCAAATAGGCAAGATCACGCTGAAAATGTGAACAAGATGTCAGCATACAACTCGTTTCAAACTGATGCATGCTTTGCTGCTTTTGCCAATTTTGATGAGATTGGGGCACCTCTGAACACTTCTTGGGTCTTGAAGGGCTCTGTAATTAATGTTGAAGTTAGAAGATGTCCCATTTTTTGGCAGGTAATGGCATAATTTATCAGAAAAATTCACCCAACTTTGTGATTCATATCTGAATCACTTCTGTCTATTTGCATTTATGTTACAGGAATTATAGCATTTGCTTCCAGTTAAACATCAGAATGAAAAGAAAAGTACAAAACAGAAGAAAATACCTTCAAAATCATATATGATACAATTCTTGCAGCTACATTGTAGGTTTATCCAAAGTCTGGAGGTCAGCTCCCAGAACTGTCAGTGTCAAATAGTGTCCCTTTTATACTAATATCAAACAACTCTATTGTCACACATGATTGGATGATCCTAATTGCCAACAGGTGTCCTTCATAGTAATGCAGATTCACATAAGTTGTTTACTACTAACCAGCCATCTGTTATGACATATTATGCTAATTTATAACTTAACTGAAATTATATGCCAGTAAACGTGTCTCTAATTTCCATATTGAGTAAACATGTGTGACAGTCAACCTAAAGTCACTGACTCAGGCCAATAAACTTTACTAAAATCACCACTTTGTGACAACTTGAAAGTTAGCATCTCGTGATTTCACAGAATATGTACCAGTAAATTGTACTAGAATGGGTATTATAGCCGAGAGTCAAAGCATACCATTCTTCTCTCTTTTTATGTATCAACATATATAGATGTGTACTTCTTTACATTTTTTTTGTAAATATAATGAAAATAAATGGACTGTGCATACAACAGGAAACTCTTCCAGCAGATGTAACTGATGCAAAGCTTTTATTTTGTTTAATAAACTAACAGTACAACAGTATAGTACAATGTAACATTGTGTAAATTAAAGTTTAAAATACAAGGGGCAGTATTAGCAAGGTAGAATGAATGTTTTGCTGAAGTCTCATTGATTTCTTTCTGTATTAAATTTTGTTTGGTCTTGTATGATAATTAAAATGCAACCTTCATCTACAGGGAAGTCCTACTATGTAGGCAGCCTGACGACAGTGACGTGTGTATAGTTTTGTCATACTTTCATATATATGTAAAGAGCTGGTTTCTAGTAAGTCTGTAATTACAGCCTAAAACTAGGGTGTTAGCCTGTAAGTTGTATTTGTTTTGTCATATAGAAAGAGCCAATTGTTATTTGTGATGAAAATTCCCTTGTACTGATTGCAGATTCTCTAGCATGTCTTCTACCTTGTCATTTCCCACACCTTTTCTCCACCACCCTTTCCTTTCCTTTCCTTTCCTTCTCTCTATCTCCCTCCCCATCCATCCCATAAATTGTGTTTGCAGCAATGTGTACGCATACATTGCATGCATAATTCCTGTGGTCAACACTGACAACGGACACTGTCAGATTTTTGTCTCATCTGTCCACTCTTAATACTGTATTCTTAATTCAAGGTGATTGATCTTAGTAATTATGTGTATATTAATTTTAAAGGACATACCATGAATTTTTCCAGTATGTAGGTACAAGTACAAACTCATTATGTCACTGAATGAGTAGAAATTAGTCTCTGTGACAAGGGATAATGTCACATTTTTGGCTCATCTGTTCACACATACTATGTTCTCTATGATTGATTTTAATAATTATATTTATATTTGTGATAAAGACGAGTCCTGGCATTCTGTACGAGTACAAACTCATTTCCAATTCCCAGAATGTCTCAGAGTGAGTGGAAATTAGTCTTTGTCACTAGGGACAACGTCACATTTTAGTCTTGTCTAATCATAGATACAGTGTACTATATGATTGATTTTAATAATTATATTTATATTTGTGATAAAGACAAATCCTGGCATTCTGTACGAGTACAAACTTATTTCCAATTCCCAGAATGTCCGAGAATGAGTAGAAATTAGTCTCTGTGGTCAATAACAGTAAATAGTTCACTGTTGTGGAAAGTATTTTAATGAGTTGCATTATCAGATGATATGATGGTCCACCATGTTATCAATCATAGTGTCAAAAGTACATGACTATGATACCTATACTGCTACAGGTGTTTTAAAACATGGGCATTATTACACAGATATCAGAGATTACTTGCACGGCTATAAGTGTGCATACTAGTATTTACATTGCAGTACAAATTACAATCCTGCATGCAAATGGTTATAATGCAAACTTGTCCACAAATCATGTCATCGTACAGTGTGATTTTTACTCAAATTCATATGTAGTTTTGGGTAAATAATGATAATAACAGAACCACTTTCCATGTGAGTTCTATTGTTGGTACTCAGGGGTATTTGCACTTGTGCTTGCAGGGTTTTCTGCTGCATTTTCACAAGCGTAGCAAGTGAAAGTATGGCCACAGAGAAAACTGCAATCACTCATACAAATACCCCAAGTACACCACACTGTCACTTGTGCAGAATGGGGTTCTGTCATATTACAGTGTATATGATGAATTGATATTTGTTTTCTTATCGCTATTACTATCAGCATAGGCCACACTGGCCTGTAAGGACAAGTAATCAGCAAATAATTTGTTATCTTGATGCTACATGAAATAATGATGTTGTCTATTGATGCAGTTAATTTTCATCTTGCCACAACTGGAATGTATTTTAGAAACTGCAGCTTTGTTAGATATAAATTTATAATAACTTTATCGTAATATTGTTCAGCTTGAGATTTATTGAATCACCTGTAGGTAAACATATTTGTATAGCTGTACTCATACTAATAATAATAAAACTGTGCAATATATCCAATCAAATTGATTTTTTGGTCCACACCTCAATGAATCATGATTTCAGCTTATTACTGTACAACTTATAGATAATTTAGATTTGTATATTGTACATGTACAGTGTCCAAGTATTCGTACTTGAACTGCTTTCAGTGAATATACATTGTATTGGTGGTTGTCAGATGAAAAATGATAGACCAGTAAATGCAGCTTTTGCAGGATTTCAGAGTGATTACTGCTTACCCACTCTTGGTTGCCAAAAGTAAACTGAACTTCATATATAAAGTTTGTGAAAGAAATAATTTGTCCCTAAATTTAAATTGATGTACATGTATGTATGCTGTACTTAATTAATATAATCATGTACATGCAAATTGTTACAAAGGCAGGTAACAGTGGCAGCCAGTTATCATGTATTAAGATTTTATAGTAAGGATAATACCTGTACATTATTTAGTCTTTGCTAATCTCACACATTTGAAATGAGTGTGTCAAAACAATCAGCTGTTCTTATTTCTTTTGTGGATAGTGGGGACCAAAAGAGTGTTCTTTCCTGTCAAGAGACCTGGAGATGTGTACTTGGGAGAAGATGGGGATTTTACCTGCTCTCCTGTTTTTTAAAGCCCTTGAAAAGGACTGTGTGCACAGTCGAAATGTCAGGATTCAAGTTTAGTTTTAACCATACTTGGGACTTGTCCTTTTATTAAAACTCAGATTTAAATGTTGTGGAGAGGGATAGGAGGTAGTAATTGAGTGAGTGAGGTCTTGGACAGATGCAGAAGCAGGAGTGTGTTATATGAATGATGATGTTGGTACAGTATTAGTATTTCACTAAATACAAATGTACTACAGAAAGTGTGTTTTCTACATCATTGTAAACTAGTCTGTTCACTTTATGGCAATATTGTTATTTTATGTTGCATGAGTGGAATAATACACTATTGGCTTGAGAGAATGTTTTTCTACTTGTAATCGTATTGTACACCAAAAATCATATGATCCCAGTATCAACCTGCAAATCAATGCATTGTTTCTTAGCATTATTCATATTATAAAGGTTAGACTCATAACTGAGGCATATTTTGTTCAACATTGTGTGTTCTCCAGTACATTTACACTCAGTATGTCTTTGAAGCTCTGAATATGGCTTCATGTTTATGGTAAAATTGTGCAAAACTGTGTGAAATAGTCAAAGTACAGTAAGCAGGCTTCATTTTAACAATGAATGATATCATCAGAGTTAAAATGAATAATTCTAGAAAACCACTCAATGAGGAATTATGAGGCGTTTTTTATAATATTCCTAGCAAAAATCTTGCATCCATATTTAAGACGGGCAAAGATGCTGACAATCCTCTTTGGTGGAAATAAGCCAAAGGCATGGAATAAATCATACTTAGATGTGTGCTGTAGACATATTGTGTGAATTATACATGTATAAAGAGAAAGGTAGCACTGTGTGAATATATTATTAGATTGGAGTAGTCACACCTCTAGTATGAGTCATACATAAAATACATGTAGATGCAAGGCAAATTGAGCTGCACACAGTGTCACATGTGTACTGGGGATTATGGATGTTTTAGTCTAATAAGAAGTGCATGAAGAGTCTTCAGAAATTTTAATCTTTTTATGAAGCTTCCAGTGAATGAACCATACTCAGGTATATTTCCACTTTTTCAATGCATTGCTATACATATTTTACATGCGTCTTTTACAGTTAAGTTTGATGATTGGTGTTTTTCTATGGATTTTTTAAGGATTTTTAATCTTGTTGACAGACATGGTGGCGATATACATTTTGTATTTCTTTGCATGTGGTTATGATTTTGCTGCAGCAGTATCTCTGTAGCTGGTATGTTTTTCTGTTATTCTATTGTGTAGCACAATTAAGTATGGTATGGTGTGAGTTTTATCTTTCACGCAAAGAAAGATATTTGAGAGTTTTATGGTATAGCTAACAATAGCATTTCATGTTTTCAGTGTAAATTAATGGATGACAGACACGTTAGTTTGAGTGAACACATCACCTAATTGTCTACTGTATTGCTGAAAATAGTACCTGTAAGTTCTGTTTACCACATGGTATGTAATAATATTAATATACATGCATATACATGTGTTATCTATGTGACTTGCATATGAAACCATTTTGATAGATATTACAATCACGTATCCATAAATGAACATTTAGTATTGACAATAGAGGACAGACATTGCATTGTTGAGGAGCATGGCAGAGCAGCATTTGTAGGCCGTATTGCTCTATGAAGCAATGGAATTGAGAGAGGGAAATAGTAGGAATTTGGCAGGGTGAGTAATTGTTTTATATAAAACATGATAAATGGAATTAATATTCCCATTTATGATGAAGGCAAGGCAAGTACATGTCTTGAGTAAAAGAACATTTAGAAAAATTATTTTGAAATGTCTAATATACACAGTGTATTTTCCTTTCGATGAGGGCAGTTGTAAAGTTGTAGAATGATAGGGATGTGAAATGGTGAATAGAAAAACTGGTTTTGTTAGGAAAAGAGAAAGACAAACTCAAGAGTTTTGAGACTAAGGAAATGCAAATGAAGAAGGAAACATATATGTAGGATGGCTATATATTGGTATTGTTTAGATTTTATTACTTGGTTGTCTAGTTTTTAAACAATTTAGAATGTAAATTACATTGGTGTCAGTCTCCGAAAATGCTTTTTCTTTAAAGAAGGAATTAAACAAGTGATGTAATTCTGTATGAAGAAGTTAACCTGATAAAATGAGGTCCTACATTGTTGATGATATCAACGTTTTCATTGCAAGTAGAATTATCATCTCTATTACACATCATTCTTGGGAACCCGTATAATTTTTCTGATATGGCAGTATATTTTTGTACTCCTTCTGATGTGGCAGTATATTTTTGTACTCCTTCTGATGTGGCAGTATATTTTTGTACTCCTTCTGATGTGGCAGTATATTTTTGTACTCCTTCTGATGTGGCAGTATATTTTTGTACTCCTTCTGATGTGGCAGTATATTTTTGTATACCTTCTGATGTGGCAGTATATTTTTGTACTCCATCTGATGTGGCAGTATATTTTTGTATTCCTTCTGATATGGCAGTATATTTTTGTATTCCTTCTGATGTGGCAGTATATTTTTGTACTCCTTCTGATGTGGCAGTATATTTTTGTATTCCTTCTGATGTGGCAGTATATTTTTGTATTCCTTCTGATGTGGCAGTATATTTTTGTATTCCTTCTGATATGGCAGTATATTTTTGTATTCCTTCTGATGTGGCAGTATATTTTTGTACTCCTTCTGATGTGGCAGTATATTTTTGTATTCCTTCTGATGTGGCAGTATATTTTTGTACTCCTTCTGATGTGGCAGTATATTTTTGTATTCCTTCTGATGTGGCAGTATATTTTTGTATTCCTTCTGATGTGGCAGTATATTTTTGTACTCCTGATGTGGCAGTATATTTTTGTATTCCTTCTGATGTGGCAGTATATTTTTGTATTCCTTCTGATGTGGCAGTATATTTTTGTATTCCTTCTGATGTGGCAGTATATTTTTGTATACCTTCTGATGTGGCAGTATATTTTTGTACTCCATCTGATGTGGCAGTATATTTTTGTACTCCATCTGATGTGGCAGTATATTTTTGTATTCCTTCTGATGTGGCAGTATATTTTTGTATTCCTTCTATTGTCTATGAATATGATCTAATATACATCCAACAATTTCCATAGCAGCCTTTACTGTGCATATCTTCTTACAAGCAGACAATGATTAAAATGTGAAATATATAATCTTCCACAACACTGGGAAATAATGATGCCTGTTGGAAGGTGCCGGAAAAGAGGCTGTAGTTTATGGCGATATTCTCAGAGCATTTGAAAGTTCAGTTCCTGTTACTACTGGGAGCTTTACTGATGCTAAATTAACCATTTGAGACCCCAAGGTAACTTTACTTGACGAGCCCATTTGAAAATGATGAATAATGTATGTTTATGCCTTGGGAGACACAAAGTTTTTGTAATGATGTCAGAAACAACAGAAAACTATCTTTTCATATGCAGTTCAAGTTACCAAGTTTTAATACTTACAACAACTGTACAATATTGCAGTAAGCATAGGTTTCTTGATTTTTATATATACGCTTCAGTGATTTATCACATCACTGACCCAAATCTGCCAAACAATACAGTTAGGTAATATGATATTAACAGTGAATTCTAATTAGAATTTAGATAATATTGGGTAGACGTAATGTACAATCAATTGTTAAATTGTTTTTAAAGTGTAATTCATCATTTCTCAGGTGTACATTGTATAAAATGATTTGTCAGTTCAGGGCTTCCAATGAAAATGTGCAGAGAGATGGGATTTGCATATAAAGGAAACACATTGACTTCAACAAATGATTGTCTTATTTTGTTTCCTCAAAATAATTGACAGGAATGTTTTATATTCGCTGGCCTCAGGGTGAACCCAAAAGTGACATTTGTGGCTCATATTTTATTCATGTAATATCCTGTAACCTACAGTTATTCATTGTCTCGACATCACACAAGTAATGTATGTGTGTACATGTACTTGTGATCTTCTTGAAGATGGATGTAGGAATATAAATAAAATCAATAAATTAGCTCTCATATCACTGTGGATAAATAATGAAATGAATAAGTGTGTTTTGATATTGTGGGGTGACATGCCACACCAAAATATGGATAACTAAATTTACAGTCCACGTCTCCCTGTGGACAAATCATGAAATGAATACTGTGTTTTGATATAATATTGTGGGATGGGTGACAAGCCACACATAAAAACAGATAACTGAATCATAAATTGATCATAGCTTACAAAGGCAGATCATGCTATAAATAAGTTGTTGTCATTTTCAGACACATGCTCTACATAAATATAGTCAAACCAAATTTTTAAAATGATTATAACAAGTCACTGGAAAAAGATTTCCATACACACGTTTGAAGACATGCTTCACAGTTAATTATTCATAGCCCACATGTCACTGTGGACAAACCATACTGTTAATACTATATTTCATACACATGTTGTAAAGGGACATGCTTCTTATAAAAACAGATAACTGAATTATAAAATGATATCCCAACATGTACACCATGTATGACATTACCATTCATTTGCATCATACATGTACATGTACATACATGTGTATTGCACGGTTGTTTTAGTGAGTCTATATTTATTTCTGGTTGATTGAACAATTACGATAGACCCATTCATGTGTATAATGGAGGCAAATTAAAAGTGGAATATTTTGTTACACAATATCTGCATCTTTGCCATTTCATTTAGTTCTATAATTGTGTAATATACCTGGTTTTATGACTTCTGTTGTATTATTTGTACATTTTGAAGAGGTCCCAATGGAATTTTGTATTCCACACAAGGTTTCATAAGAAATTGTTTGGTATTAATAGCCCACAGGTATAAAACATGTACACATACAAAAGTGTATATGAGCCTTTTAAACTTTAGATCTTTCTTTAAGTCTTTGTCTTTAAAGGCCCATGATTCAGTCCTCAGTTGTCTCATAGTGATACCTTATCAATGGGATTAGGTACATGTCATTCTTTTATTTAGAAAAACTTTCTATATCTCAGCCAGACAATTTTCTTTCTCCCCATATTTTCATTTCAATTTGACATTAGCCTTTATCCTTTGTGTTCACATACACATATAGTGCTATATCTGTGGACATGTACATGTGATGTATGTACCTGTTTGATGCCATCCAGTGTTTCCCTGGGAGAAATGATGGAGTCAGCATAAAACATTTACATTACAAAAGAATATACATGTAATTGTATTGTTATATAATTCAGTTGTATTAATCGTTGTCACAAAATCATGGGCTGGAACTTGCTACTTGTAATGTCATTGGTATAGTGTAGTATTAGTATCATGCTGTGGTATTTACTGAATGTGATTTTCTGTAAATGACACTTTGCTGTAGGGGAAAGATTTCAACATTTTCACCAGTGCAACAAATACCATATTTATACCACTTATCCACATATTTCAAATATTAATGTAACACAACACAATACCATCAGGAACATATTCCTGTAAGTGCTGAAGGTAGGTGACACTTTGACTTGCATAACTTTACTTCTTTATGGTGACCAAAGTAAATTTTCATTCTTGTCCTTGCCTTTACTTCAGTGTCATCAATGAGTGTTTGCATTATGTTTAGTCCAGTCAACTATCCAAACCACCTTGAAGTGTTTTGGTTGTAAATTATGTTTGTCTTGTGGTACAGTTATGTGTTTATATTACAATGCTTGTAGTGCCTTTTAACCTCCATGTGTGTATGCACCCACAAAACCAAACTATGAGGGTTTGATGACAGATTGAGTGTGATTATAATCCACTAAATCAGTGCTTTGTGTTCAACCACTAAATCAATGCTGTCTGTATTGTTGATATCATTGCAGACTCAGACATAATAGTGTACAGAGTGACTGTGTATCAAGTATTGTATTTACAACTCAGCTGGCTTGGTTCATAGCTACACTGCTGACAAAGTGTGTTCCTTGGACTCTTGGTAAGTTTAAAAATAGTGTATAGATAGTGAATGAAAGTTATCAGTTCATTTGATGTTCCTGGGTATTAAATACACTGTAAATGTATGGCATGATGAGTGTGTATCGATTACTATCATTAAGTCTTACATTTCAACTTGTCTAGTTTGGTTCATAACTAAATACTGGCCAACACAAAGTGTGTTTCTAGGTAAAGCTAAATAACAGTTTATAGACTAAGAGTGTTTATCAAATCTTCTATCTACAACTCAGCTGGCGCAATGATACACTGGCCCCAAAGTGTGTTTCTAGTGTAACTTAATTTGTGTGTGTGTATCATCAAATCTTATATCTACAACTCAGCTTGGTTCCTAGCTACACTAGTCACGAAGTGTGTTTCTAGTGGAATTGAGTGTAGGATGGTTAATTTAATACAGGGTGCGTGTGTATTCTACAACTCAGCTGGCTTGGTTCACAATTAACTACAGTGGCTATGAAGTGTTTCTCACCAAGGGTTAAAGTATAGGTCAGCTCTGTTTTGTCTAGAGAGTTTGTAGGATTGTGATGGAAATACCAAGATCTGCATGTATGTTTGTATAAGTTTAGTTTACAACTGTTCATGGTATGTTAAATAAATTCTGAATCTAGTCTCCATCTACTAGAGACCTGCTTTGCTCAGATCTCAAAGATTTGTACAGAAATGATGGTAATTGTAATGCTCACATTGGTCTATTGAAAGAAGGACATAATTCCTATGTTACAACCAGTGGCAGGTAAGCATTTACAAGTGGACCTTCTTGCTTTGTGTGATGGGATGTTGGTAATGTTGTAAAGTTCAAATTAGGATTAAAGTTTAGTTGTAAAAAAAACCAGTTGTCTGGCAGAGCTATAGAGGAACTTGGTCCAGAATACAAGAATTATCCAATATAATCCTCATGGTTCTTCTGATAAGATTGAACTCGTGCAAGAACCTGGGATTGAGTCATAGGCCTTTAATGAATATGGTGGACGTCTAGTAATACTGTGAAAAGTCAAGTGAATGATATGAAAGCCATGCAGTCATCCTGATGGCAGACCTTTTTGTTTATTTAATTCAACCAAGGTATGCTTCCTTTCCTTTTTAATTCAAGAGAAATTAATTGAAAGAAAACATCAGAGTAGGAAGTCAAAAGCAATAAGTTTATAAAGCCACCACAAACCATACATTGGTTAGAATAAGTGCTGATACTATAATAAGTCAATGTATTGTTAGAAAGCAATACACTTTACTGAAAATGTTGATACTAGAAGTTGACATTACTGAGAAATCAATTAGTCAAGTACATGTGAGTCTGTAGTTTGGGTTTTTACACTTGACAAACACTAAGTACTTGATGGCTCTTATTGATTTTGTCTCAATATCTCATCTTCATAGATAATCAACTTAGCTGTGGGTATTAGCAGAACAAAGGAAAAACCGCTGCAACTATACAAATACATGTGTTTGCCAGACTGTACCTTTGTCAAATGCTTGGAGTCACATTTATATGTTTATCCTCTTACTGTAAATATTTTAATGCTCTTCTTATGACCATGATAATTCCCTTTTGATGTGAGAGTGCAAACATTAGGATCAGAAACTTGTTTTTAGTCATTTGTATTTAAATATTTTAATGCTCTTCTCATGGCCATGATAATTCCCTTTTGATGTGAGAGTGCAAACATTAGGATCAGAAACTTGTTTTTAGTCATTTGTATTTAAAGTCCATGAAACGTATTAGTGAAACTACTACATACCGGGGGTACATGTACATGTACATCTAAGGCACTCTGTTCTTAAGTTATTGTTTAGCAGTATTGTCTTTTATCTGTACACATTACTCATAGAAATTAAACATAATTTCTTTCCATTATTTGATGCAAACATTTGGAGTAGAAGTTTGAACATTTTTATGGTTTTTTTTTGTCATTTTGATTTAATGAAACTACCTGGTGGTCTAAGTCACTATGGACCTGTATTGGTGTGATGCTGTCGTTTTAACTAGTATGCATAACAGAGAAAGGCTACATAATTTTCTTGTTTGAAAGTAATTTCCGTGTTTAGATTAGCAGTCTGAAGATTTGGTGTATTTTTGATCATTTGAATATTACTTTGCACTGTATACAGTGCTTCCACATAATTATTTACTTTTGCTATGAGAATCCAAACATGTTGATTTGACATATAATACATTTTTGGTTTCATTATAATTGTCGTTGTTTATAAAAGTCACTCTGATCATTTATAGTTTCAATACTGTATACATTATCCATTATAAAGAGATTCCAGATAATTCAGTGCTAACATTTGGATAAAAAGTTTGAAGGTTTATGTACTTTAACCATGGCCTTCCTAGTTTGGATGCCAATGTGGTCTCTAACTAAACATGCGAGAAGAGGTGTAAATCATAACAATACCGTATTGGAACTAGACTATGGCCTTCCAGTATGTGGTGACCATGTACTACTGCTTTTTTTCTTAGCACAAATATAATACAGGTTCAGTACTCAATATTGCTATAAGCATTGCTGTCTGTGTCTGTGTCTGTGTCTGTGTCTGTGTCTGTGTCTGTGTCTGTGTCTGTGTCTGTGTCTGACTGACTGACTGTCTGTCTCTGTCTCTGTCTGTCTGTCTGTCTGTCTGTCTGTCTGTCTGTCTGTCTGTCTGTCTGTCTGTCTGTGTCTGTGTCTGTGTCTATGTATGTGTATGTGTACAATGTATTTGCATGCATCTGAGTGTGCAAGACAGAGCAAAAAAAACCTTGAAGAAACTGGTTCGATCTCATTCATTGACATATGTATTGGATCAAGAATGTTATATTTGGTAAAATTAACCTTGGGCTTTATTGAAAAACTGAAGGGCAGATTGATCTTTAATTATATATTATGTGTATATATACTTATAAATGTATTTGCCTGTTGTAGATCTTTGCCATAAACAACCATTTGAAAAAGATAAACAAAAGCAAAATAACAAAATGAAAAGAAAAATATGAATTTATGACTACATTTAGAAAAGTACAATATCTTGTGTATTATTCTACATTTTGTACTTGACAAAGTTAGGTCAACATATCAGTAACATTGAGCTATGTGTGTTGTTTATGGAAAGTAATTGATATCACTACATGTAATTTTCACCAAATTCTCACTGGCAATCTGTGTGTATGTACATGTAACACCTCTATGACTGACAGCTGCAATATTGTGTGAAATGGCAAGTCTGTGATAAATCAGCAAGGATGTAACACCTAGGGGTCAGGGGTCAACACAATACTGACAGCAAGTTTATACCACCCAATTAATACTGGCATTGAACTGGTACCACTAGAAAGCCATTATGAAATAATCTGCTTGAATATTACATGTACTGTATATCCAAACTGATTAGTGAAGGTTGTTGAAGTTGTTATCTATGTATCTAAGGAAAATCAGAATCTAATCTATAGAAAGATGAAATAACATATTGTGAGTTTTGTGTATTAGGCTTCAGCAACATTGTAGAATCTGATTCTGTATGGTGTGTGTGTGTGTGTGTACACTAGTGTTGAAAGATATTCCAGCAGCATATGCAGCTCATTATCTCTCAGTTGGATCTTTTACATGTCTGTCAGCATCTTTATTAACCAGCTGTGAACATGAAACACTATCCGTACAACATTCAGTAGGTCCAATGTAGGGCAATCACAGGAAAGGCAAAGTTTCAGATTTACAATGTATGTCAGTAGGTTCTATACTGAACCAGTTTTAATATAGCTAGTCTACTGGTATGACTTGGTTGTTGATTTACTAGAAATAATTATGATACACTAGCCCTGTAATAAGTGTCTATCAGTATCACTGACAACATGATATAGTATGCACATCATATAGTCTTATCATTGATTTTCAAATGTAGAGAGGTAGCCCAGAGACTTAATATCATTGGCTTTTAATTCTAGCAGTCCTCCATAAACACTAGATTTGGAAACCAGTGACAGTCTTTAGGCTATTTAACAGAACAATGACTTGAGTTTCTGATTTTGACAACCTGGCTAGTATCAATCTGATTTTGCACTGGGCTTGGTTGGTATTAACATTGGGCTATAACCCATATAGTGCAGGTGCTACCCTTCCAGCTGCTAGCACATGATGCTGATGAGGTGTTGTGTTAGTGCCAGCCAAAGAGCTAGTCACATTGCTAGCCTTGTCAAACAGTTATTCTTCACAACTGTGCACTTCAGAGTATAACAATGCCAATAGACAGATGATAGCTACGTGTATCTTGAACACATATGCCTTCTTGTAAATGAGAGTATAAAAACTACAAATCATTTCAAACCCAACAGACAATTGACTCACAATGTTATGTGCAAAAATGAAATAATTTACAAGTTAGAAAGATAATATATTATTAATCAGAGAAAGAAAACTGTAATTTCCTCATTTCGAGATTTATGTTGTCACAAACCAAACATGTAGTTTATTAATAATTCATGACAAACTGACATCATCCAGTTGAGACAAGATATTGATACTTTTCTCATAATCCAGCTGTTCGTATAAGATGAGAATCATAGGGCCACCTAACATGATGAGAAGGGATGATACATATTGATATGAATTTAAATTTAACCATAATTTTATATTATACTTTGTCTTTTCTCTGTCGCATTGATGAAATAAAATAAATGCTATTAATAAAGCCCCATTATATTAGAATGGTAGGGAATAGGAAATTAAGTTAACCTAAAAGCTTTATGTCATCAATTCCCTAGTGAAATGTGAGGTCAATTTGGAGATACAAAATTAAAATACCTTCAGTTTATTTCCTTTCCTAATCCATTTACAGATAAAAGGACTGTCACCATACATTAGTGATTTATCATACACAGGATGGTTGAGTAGATTGTACATGTTTCAGGCTTTTATGTTTTCTATAAAAGTCAAATTAATTATGATTTTCAAACTTATTGAGTCTCCCCCCCCAAAATGTTTTTACTGGTGTTCTATTCCTAAATTAATTGATATACAGGAAACAATAAGTTGATCAGAATTTTATTTGTTGTTACTGCTAATTGTTGACACCTTTATCAAGATGCAAATGTAGTCAGTGCTTAAAACCTCAGTTCAGTCTTGATGCCCATGTCTGTGGATTTTTGCTGTGGTGATACTTCCTAAAATACCATACTTATAAAATCCATTCAAAGTTAATGTACCTGGAGTTCATTCCAGGTTGTATGTAGAATCTGATACTAAAACAAAGCAGTGGTACATAATAATACATCATATATATCATGTATATGTACAGTGTAGAACTTAGTCTAGACAAGTGTTGTATTATTCACATATTAAATCTGTCAAACATATTTGTGCTGCACAAATGTCATAGCTGCATGTACATTTTGTAAGATACTAGACCAGGTACACTATAATATTGGATATAGTTTCATATTTGAAGTGGAAATTCAGTTTGACTATAGTATTGAAATTGTCGTGGACTATATATATAATACTTGTTACTAAGCTCTGAACCAATATCAAGGTAGCCCCACTATCACTTGTCTATTGGTTTAGAAGTTAATACTTCATTGAGAATGGGATTGCTTTAGATTAATGATAATAATGTTGGTTTGTGCTCAAATTGCTTTATAATTATTATACCCTGGCATGGATCTATATGCATGTATAGTGGCACAACAGCTCTTTATACTTCAACTCCCTGGGGAGCATACAATCCATTGCAGCCTTTATAAGTGCATAGGATTAAAGCATTCACATTGCAAGCTCTATCCTACCAGGTACCCAATTATATAGCTGGGTTGACTGAGGCACAGTCGTGGTTCAAATCTTGCCCAAGGACTTTAGCCGCTCAGATTTTTAAAGAGCAGTGATGGGTCTTGAACCTGCAACCTGCCGATTCCAAGCCGGCCACTCTTAAGTTCTAACCATTCACCCATAATGACTCCTCATTGAATTTAGTCCTTAACACGGTTCTACATGTTTGTTCCTGTTGGGTGAGTTGAGTCATGTAATGTTACCTGTTGGAGTACTGCACTCAGTATGTATAACACCAAGCCAGTACCATTCAAACCAATCTGATTAAAATCTGACGTGGTGAAAGCGGCAAGATGTCTTTATTAACTCTATTTCCATCGCTCAAACTGACTGCTCTTTAAAAAAATATTACATTGCTACTCTCTTCCATATGGTTCTCTTCAGGGTTCTTTTAATAATGGACTGCTTGCTTGCACATGTGTGCAGAACATAAGCCATGATTCACTGCAACATGTGTATGTGATAGCAATAACTGTTAGTATGAAAAAAGTAGCAGGCAATATGGGATAAGAAATTGAGGTTGGTGAATGTGTTCTGAATGATACCAGATCAATCATTCAACATACGAGCCTATAGCCAGTTAAAAATTTAGGCTTGAATTGGATATTTACTAGTATGTAGCAGCTAGTTGTGTAATGTGCTAGAACTTATATCTACAGGTGAATATACTCTCAAGAATTACATGTAACAGGTTGGATATGTGGTAGGAATACACTGCATTGTTTTTTGTAAGGAATGTAATGTTTACAGTTTATATGGTACATTGTCTTCCTTACTGCTGTGGAGAGTCTCATGGTTAGAAAAAAACAAAACATTCAGAAAGCACATCTGAATAATGCATTTACAAAGGTAGTATTGAACATATATATATAATTCTTTTTAGCATTCGTGTTCAACTTGTAGATTGAGTTTCGCACTACATTGTATTATTTCTTGAAAATATAAGGAAAATGTGAACAACAAATCAAAATAACTGCAACCATTATACAGCAGTACTAAGGTATGTTAATCTTTATGAATGTATATCCTGGTGTGTAGTAGTACATAAATAATAAAAAGGATAGTGCCAGCTTATTATAATTTCTGGTCTATGATAACCACAGATGTCAAAAACTGAGTTTGACAGTATTGTCAACTATTCATGGCATAATCCAAATGATGTGGTGCTAGACTTATGCTTTCAAATAAGTACCCCATCTGTTGCAAGCATTTTGGCCAGAGCTTTTAAAGATCAATAACGCTGAAAGCATAGCTTAACTAAATGTGTAGGATTGAAGTGCTAACTTAAAGTTGATAGCATTTTCATGTCAGACTGAGTCCTTTTAACAACAACAATTATATTACTGTACCCATGAAAGTACTTTCACTGAAAGGATGCTAGCTGTACATCACTATATTCAATGAAAATGTCAGTAAATTGAAGTTTGCTTTATAGCTTGTCTGTATTTAAATGTCAGATTTTGTTTCATAGCGTATTCAAGATTGTGTGAATGGCTTTAATCTGTAAGTTGATGTAAAAATAGAGAATATTCAATATCGCAAACGTTTATATTGTTGAATACCTAATTTTGTATTGTAACGTTCTTTGGCCATTTGTCATGTTTCTGTCTAAATTAAATCCCAGTTGATATACTGTTTCTTTTGGTTCAACTTTATGTGTAGCTGTTGTCAAATCAATAGAAGTGTTATACAAAAAGTGCTGAAGTCTAGATGAATGGAAATCTTTCAAGAAGAAAATACTGACCACAATATACTGTATCACACAGTATATATGTGAATTAAAACAGAGAGAAACCAAGAGAAAAACTGTAATGATCTTTGATGATTACTTCATGTAAGTACATCTTACTAGGTGTGCCATAGTACAATGTAGGTAAAAAGGTTAACACAATAGTATTACATTCTTGAATGCTGAGTGGGATTTTGACTCTTGATTTTTATCAGTTGTTGGTATCAGATGCACACTTCAATGACGATGTGACAAATTTCAGTGTTGATTGCAGATGACTACACTATACCTGAGTAGAATTATCATTTACATCTACTGTATGCATCTTGAATTTGAAAATGAAAGTTTTCTGAAGAACTTTGTTAGTATTTGCATTCATAGAAGAGTACTCATACAGATTTCAAACAAACTTTTGTAACTTTTTCGCTACTCTGCTAGTTACTTTGTGTGTATTTGCAAAGTACATAGAACCCTCAATGGAAGTGTTCCAAGCCTTGTAATTTGTTACAGGGATCTGGGTTGAAAACACTTTTAATACTGCTGTTAGAGAATAGAAAAGGGATATACCAATACCTGCAGGGAATTAGGGCACATTTTAACTGCTTTAACCTGTCCTTAACAAAAAACCATGATAACTAAAAATATGTATGTGCAAATGTAAAAACGGGTATGTGCAAATATATACATATATATAGATACATATAGTTATTTAAAAATTACAAATAAAGTAGTGAATTCACAGTGTGCAGCTTCATACAAATTGTTACAGTACTTGTAAACTGTTTTTGGGCATCAGACTTCAGACTCAATCAGCATCAAATCTCATACTAAGTTAAGATATCCCTGGAAATGTGGATATCAGCATTAAGTCTCATTTTGTACTAAGATAATGTCAGTACTCTACAGATCAAGCCTCAAACATGTCTTCAGGGTAACACTGTAATGACCCATGCCTGTCAAATATTCACCCTGAGTTGTGAAAAGTCACAGACAATGTGGACAACATTGCTTGTTCCATGTGTTTGTGGTGATAGGCTATGATAAAGCAGTACACATGAGAAAACATTTACATTTACAGTTCAGGGCAGTCTCTGAATATTGTGTTTCAATTGATACATGATGTACATATACATATCATGTATGTAGTATTGTATTAAACATTGTTTTCAAGTCAGTATGGGTGTGTACATGTATACAATGTATAGCATCTTTAAAGCCATGGTTGATTGATATATTTTAGCAGTTTTGGTCAGACAGTCTGTGTTTTTTAGATGAGTTACTTGGTAATTTGAAGTCCTTAATGATTTTATTTTTTTGAAGATTTTTTCCAACGCTACATATAAATGTTAAAATATGTAATATCACAGTTGTCTTATCAATAAATGTATGAAATATTAACATATCAAAAGTGTTGAAATTTAGAGTACATATGATAACTGGAACTGCTCTGACACACATTCTTGGTCTGCAAGGATTTGTACTGGTCAGTATAGAATGTATGTAGTTAGTCATGTCCTCTTTACCATGGTAACGGTGTGTAAAATGTGAGTTGTGGATTTCCTAGCCATCACTTTGTTATAGTGTCTATATGTACATGTATGATATGTACCCTAATATGAGATTGATCATTCGATTCAAATTAAGATATTCTATTACATCTAATGGGTTGCCATGGTAATCACTTATCTGAAATTACCACTTGTAATTCAAATCTCTTGTAGACATAGGCCGACACATATTAATCATATTTAAAAAAAATCTGATTAATGTGTGCATATTCCATCTCGTTTTATAATGATGACAGAAATAAGACTTTGTTGACATTTCATTTCATAATGATACACATGTACCTTGTTGATATTATTCTCTTTGAAGAGACTATAGTCAAATACTAATTCAAATAAAAAGAAGGAAAGAAAATATTAAATATATATACAAATGATTATTAAATGTAAATCACATAATTATATGTATAATTATATCATATTGTATATTGAATCTTGGGTAAGTACTGAAGTTTGAAATGTACCCTTTACCTTCATTGTCTATTTATTTTTTGAAAGGATGAAGCACATACATTTTGTATTTCACCATATGTACATACACCCAGTACACATTGTAAATGTATTTTGTATAAATGTGTACACCCTTATGAAAATTTAAGGCCTCATGTTCTTTCCTGCACTATAGTGTGTACAGCTCTGCACAGGTTAAGGTACAGCATATGTTCTATTTGTGTGTGACACTGTATGTTTCCATATTATTCATTGCAATCTGAAATCTGATTGAATAAAAGACGTTACCTGTAGTTTCACTTTGCTTTACAATGTATTTATTATTTTCATGTCCATTGCCATTATAAAGGTCCAGTTACACGTGGCAACCCAATAAGCAATGCATTAAACAATGTGACGGTCGAATTGTCTCATGTACAAATATAATTGCAGGGCCTTGGGATGTTGCTAGGTGCGTTGGAAGGAATCTGACATATCAGATTTTCTACAGCTCATCACAAGTTGCTTCTCGAGTTGCTTGATGAATTGCCCCATGTAGCCACTTTGTCGCGTCGCAGTCAGTAACCTTTGATATGTGCCCATGTGTTAAATGACGTTCAATGTTATGACCGCCATATTTTTAGTATAAATATTCTATGTAAGCAAGTATTTTTGGTATAATTTTGATTTATCACCATGATTGCCACTTATCACTTGTATTATAACGTTTATGACTGCTTGATCTCTGTTGAATGTCACTTAATTTCAAACTTAAATGCAAATAGTGATGTCAGAATGAATATCATCACAGTAAATGAACTTCAACTTGACTATAGTTTTACTATCAATATGTCTACAAGTTTTCAGTCATTTTATGGCATAGTAATTTTATAACTTTTGTTATAATTTGTTGCCACTAGAAAACTTGACCTTTACTATTGACCTGTAACCTTTATATTGTCTATGCATGTGCAAGAGTTTGCTTTTTGACGAGTGAAGCAACTTCATGGATGGACTCTGTCTTAGTTGCTAGCCTCTTGCATGCGACGAATTGCTTCATGCGTCACCCTGTCTAACTGGGCCTTAACAAGTGTGGTATGAGTCAAGTGATATTGTAATTTTGCTTTATCTGAATACTGCCATTCAAATCTTGCACATCAGTGTTTACCATACATGTACATGTACCTATCATTAGTATCAGGATTTGAGAATCATTGCATACAAAATGCTAGTGGTGGAAGGGAGGCAAGGATCCTCATCAACAACAACAACATGATACCAAGGGTGTTATTTTATTAGCTACAAAATCCTAATTTGACAAGCAGGAAGATAGGAGTCATTAAATTTATTACTCTCATAGAAGAAGCTGACAAGATATTTTAGGTATAAACTGAAAATACAGGGAGTAAAAGAGCAAACGCACAATATTCAGTACATTAACCCTTCTTCTAAAAATTATTAGAGTTTAATCAAAGTCATTTGGCAATGGTCATTTCATGAATTAACTATGATATTTGATGTTTGATTATTATGCAAAATATTTTAAAGCGTCAAGTGGCACTCCAGTGGTATTGATTCCAAATTACCTAATAATGTATCTTAGAATGCTACATTTTTAAAGTGTTTTCTTCTACTTTGTGTGTAATCACTGTTTAACATATATCAATTTAATATGAATACTTGTATCAAGTTATTAATAAGGCTTTTATAACTATAATTAAATTTTCTGTATGATTCATACTTTACTGTTACTAAGGTCAGGAAGCAAGAGGATATTATTCATATGTCTGCAGGTACATAGTTTCTGTCTGTATTAGATACAAATTTATTAAATTAATCATGTATGAATGATTCAGATTTTCATAAAGATGATTGCAAATTGAGTGTAACTATACAAAGAGTGATATACATGTATATATATGCAGCTGGACACTTCTTTGTTTGTACATGATATGTATAATTGAATATCTGGAGAATTTTGGCAAATGTACTTGTAGAGTTTCACAGTAAATGTGTTTGGTGCAATTACAATACACTGAGATATCCTTGAAGGCTTGAGTAAGATTTGAACCACAATTGTGCTTCAGTCAACCAAGCTGTATAATTGGGGACCTGGAAGGAAAGAGGTTGCAATGTGAATGCTTTAATCCTATGGGCTTCCAGAGGCTGCAATGGATTGTATGTTGAGGAAGTTACTACATGTATAGTGCCATTGCAGTGATATACACTTGTAGGTGTCTGTGCTAGGGGTAATAATTGAACAGTGCTATGATCATGACATCTATTGCTGAAGGCATATTATTATCGTAATCAGATTCATATTGCAATCGGATTCATATTTGTATATCCTCTGTTGATGTAATTATGACACACCAAACTTGAAAGAATATACTACGGTCTTGGAGTTTTATTTTACTGTTGAGTTTCAACCGACTAAGTTATAGAAGTTTTTTATGTGTGTGGAAGGGGTCGTTTTTAGTTTGATGAATGAGAAATTCTTAGAGGCCTCTAGAGTCCTGTATTTGAATTGCAAGATATTGAAGAACCCTTGAAAGCTGCTATGAGGTGACATCAACTTTGATGGACTTGATGAGTCATAGAATATCCTACATGCATGTCCATAAGATTTGAATAGATCTACATAGCACATCTGCAGTGTTTTTTGTATTCCAAAATATTGGGCAGGGGTTGTAAATTAAAAATATTTCATAGAATATTGATTATATGTTACCTCTAGTGATAGAGAGGGTAAAATCTTATTATAATTCACACAATGGGAATATCTTTACATCACATAACAATCATCATTACTTTGAGAGGTTGATCCTCTGAGATACTTCATGGCTACATCTTTCACAACGTCACTACCTTCATCCATGGTTTGACCATTTACTATAAACTGCAAGTCCAATTAAGCCCTCAATGTTACTTAAGACTATCCAGAAACGTCAATTGTTAAAAGCCCTAACACTACAAAAAGTAGTGATGAGTGAGCTTTGGAGAAACTTGTACAATGAAGGTTTCTTGTCAATTGTTTGACATTGCAGTTGCTATGAAATACTACTCTGGCAATCGAGGTTTCGGTTTACTAAGATAGATACAAGGTAAAAGTAATGTTGTTTGATGTGGTAGATTATACAATAGGCAGTTCCACTGTTGTGCAAATCTAATCACCCTTTGATTAAGATAGTGTAAACATTAGAAGTCCCCCAAAATGTACAGCAAATCATGGGAGTCATCAGAAACAACACCATACTACCATACTACCATACTCTGGGGACTATTAATCTAATGTCCATTCAGTAGCTTTTATCAACATGTCACAACAGTAGTTTTGGTTTGTGTTTATCTTAGTAAAATGAGACCTAGATTGCCAGAGTAGTAACTCAGAAGCCTTTTCTTGTACAGCTGTAGTTGAGGAATTGTTTCTTCAACATGTCACGTTTTACTGTACTTTAATGATCCAGACTGTTGTTTGTGTGAAGTACATGTAAGTAAATAGCTTTCACACAGTGACTACAGCTAAAACACACATTTAACACGTTGTAAAATGATTTCTAGATTTGTAGAATGATGGAGACAGAGTGACAATTTAAATTTGATGGTGTTAACATTCACTGTACATGTTTACTTCTTTAACTAAGTTCACACTTCAGAGCAACTAAAAACCCTCTTAGACTGAAAATGATGTGTTGAGAATATACAGATGACAGATTTGTGAGAGAATCAGGTGGGAAAGCTGACAAAGTGTAATACATCAATAAATAAAATGTTACTTTTGCTAATTGTTGGCATTAGTCTAACTTGACTGTTTACAGTGAACATGTTCAGAGAACAAGAGAACATGTACATGTAGCTATGAGTTGGTTGCTTGTAGAAATGTTAGGTACAATGTATGTTGCATTTGTACTTTAAATATCACCAAAGTTTTCCAAGTTTTGTGCAATTGCCTCTAGTAGTTTGTCAGTAGGATTAAGACATGAAAGAAAACACTAAGTGAGCTGTTTAGGATAATCTTTAGAATTGCTCAAGTTGATCTGATTCCAAACTATTTGGTTTCCAGTAAAGCACATTTACTATAATATAATGGACTTTGTGAGATAGCCATAATATGGGGTGAAAAAAATCCTCTAGTGGAGGAGAGAATAAAAATTGTACCAGCAATATATAAACATGTTTTATTTGTGTTTGAAGAAACTTGGAGGAGTAGTGTAATAATCTTGTGTACTGTACAATACTTATTGTTTTTAACTTGTGCAGTGATGTACAAAATATATGAATGAACAACTAGTTAAAGTCTCTGGAGACCAGACATTGATTGTCAAGAATAATGTACAGATGTGTACCCATAGTGACATTATTGTCAGTGGTGATGTCAGACAAATCAAGCTGTTCATAATCTTGACTACATACATGTACATGTGTACACAGCTGTACAGTAGTACAGACAAGTCCAGTTTTGTTAAACTCATAAATTGAACATATACTTTATGAGAAAGGGAATCTTATATGCTACTGAGTTGCAAGATGACACTAGACACTGAGTATAATATATATTTTAAGTTTTCACTGGGCATAACTAAAGCAGAATTTCAGTGAGCTCCAGACTTGTGGGTGAGGAATATGTGACACATATTGGAAAGATGACAGAGAACCTTGGCAGAATGTAATAAATGATGAAATAATAATAATATTCATTTATTTCTGTTTTGATTACAGATTTGAATAGACTGTGAATATTTGTATACATTTTGACAAGCCAGTAGTAATGAAATAAAATTGTAAGGTAAGTCTAATGCCTTGTTTTATTCATCTTTTCACCTTGGAATAATTCTTCTCTACTCTTTAAATAGCATTTGCATAAAATTTGTAATAAGAAAACAATGGAAACAATGACATCTATCACCTGCATTGTTGATTATTATTGCTGTATAAATTAGGCTCTTACAAACTTAAAGGAATCACATAGCCCATTAGTAGGAGCTGACCACTGTATGGCATTTTATGTCAGACATTTATTGTATGGAGATGTCATTATCTATGGAATGCTTTGTGTCATCACCAGCTGTTCATTGTCTTGGCAATGATATACTGTATGCTGTGCCATCATCAACTGTTCATTGTCTTGGCAATGGTATATGATGTGTGTCATCATCAGCTGTCCATTGTCTTGGCAATGGTAAATTCTGTGCCATCATCAGCTCTTCATTGTTCAGTTTCCTGTCAAGTCCTATAACACCTGTGTCCAGTTACAATTCATTAACTGGTACTTAAATGGTGATTGTAGTCACCAAACAAGATTATAGGATTTCAGATTTATTGTCTTTTGAATGTCATCTAGACAATATAACTGACTTGTATGTTTTACAGTAAAGTACATAATGCACATAGAAGAGATAGTGATTCAGGGTGTGTTCTCTTTGAATGGTAAGGCATGGGATCACCGTGTCTATATATATCCACACAAAAATCTGCATATTGCATATATATAATATATATATATATATATATATATATATATATATATATATATATATATATATATATATATATATATATATATATATATATATATATATATATATATATATATATATATATATATATATATATATATATATATATATATATATATATATATATATATAACTCGGTGAGTATCAATCTGCTAAGACAGTGCTCTATACCGCAGTGGCAGAGCGTAATAGTTTTGGTAGTACTGGAACTCTTTCTTGGGTGTAACTCGGAGTTTCACGCATATTGCGATCATCAGACACTCTCTACATATATATATATATATATATATATATATATATATAGTTTTACGCTCTGCCACTGCGGTATAGAGCACTGTCTTAGCAGATTGATACTCACCGAGTTATATATATATATATATATATATATATATATATGTAGAGTGAGAGAAAGAGAGAGAGTAAGTGATAGTGTTACACCATATTTCTCAGAATATTTTCACTTATCTCAATTCATTTGTCATAAGAAGTAAGACTAAGAGTAAAAGTGGTGCATATTGTTGTCTCTTCAGTGTATCATGTTAACAGCCTCACCTCATACATGTATGTATGTACACTATCCTAACTTTCTCATGTTTTGCCACTCAATAAAGTTTATGCCTATACAGGGTCTAATAATATAAAGTGTTTAACTATGACTACATGTAAATGAATTGCTAGGGCCATATTAAACTGTAAATGAAAGTCAAAACTTGACCTTTAGTGTATCTTAGTTTTATCTAGCTTTTACCCAAGAGAGTGCCCATAAACTTGGAAATGATGCAAAGCATAAATTCTTGCCTGATTTATGATCCAATGCTGATACATTTTGTCCTGGTTAATGGAAAAATCTGCATAGGATTGTTATACCTTAGCAGGTTTTGATGTCTTTATGTTTTACAGACCTCTGCAAGTTATTACATTGTATTTTGTAGTTTCAAACTCAGATGTGTTATAATGTCACTGAATGTAATCAATAAGAACCTGAAGCATGAAATCAGTACTTTAACAGTCAGTTGTGCATTTGTTGATTAACGACAGATGTCAAATAAATAGCAGGTGATTTGTAATAAATGGGTGAAGTAAACTGCTGTAAATTGTAGGACCAAGTTTTGTACCTTGTGGTGCCATGTACCTGATAATAAACTGAGACAAATATATACTATTATTAGTACTAAAATGGACCTCTTGATGTCAATAGAGTAAGACTAGTGTCTGTCAGGACTACTCAACCTTTACCCTAGTGGTTTTAAATTACTTGGTTAATAAAAGAATACATTTTGGTTATTCATTCCATCAAACTATGCTTTTGCTAGACTGTAAGATACAGTAGTAACTTGTATTGTTCAGCCCTATCAGATTTGTGAGTGCAGAGCTGATAGAATGGCATGAATGTTGTATCTTACAGGCGACAGGTTAGTCTATAAGGTACGCTGTGACAGGGCGCCCTCAAACATCAGGCAACCCCTAGCCGGTGAGGGCGAAACGTCACAACGTATCTTACAGTCTAGCTACAGGTTTGCCAACTTGAAAGAATTCAAATGAATATGATCTAAGTAGAAAACAAGTTCATATATCATATTATAGAATGGCAGTGGAAGACAAATAACAGCTAATATTTTAAACACTTGGTCGATGTTTTGTCTGAAAACAAAGACATTATTAAACACAGTGTGATTTGGCCAATTATTGTTCAATTCCTAATTGAAGCAACACCTATATTAGAATGCAATCACAAGTTGTAGAGAGTCCTTTGCAACTACAAATAATCCCATGGTGCTTTACATGTGAGCATGCTCAGTTTGCATTAAAATGGCTGTTAAAAAAGGGAACACTACTCCAGGCAATAAAGATATTTTCATAAACTTAGGGTTCTGGAAAGTCATTTCTCACATAATTTTCATTTAGTTTAGCAAGAAACACCAAATTGAAAACTATTTTTCACATCTGTTGTTCTGTCAGTGGTGCACCATTGCATCATGGGTCTTAGCAAACATATTTGAATATTTAATAGATGAATATTTATGACTCCAAAGTGCTTATTTCCTTCAGATAAATAGTCATGAATTCGTATTTCAATTTGATGTTGCTTGGCAACCGAGCGAAAACTGTGTGACTTTAAATCATGAAATGACTCTCCAGAACCCATAATTTATGAAAATATTTTTATTTTCCTGGAGTGGTGTTTCCCTTAAAGTAGAGCAACATTCATGACTTTCCTTTAAATTGAAGACAAAAAAGAAATCATTTTTTTTGGTAATGAGAAATTATGTAGTCTGTTGTACTAGATTATAAATCACAATATTCAATTAAATTTATTATATCAGGAAAAATATGATTACAGTCTACAGAATAGAATGAGTCATTCAGTGTAAGTTACATATGACTGTATTAAGCTTGAGGGTATACCGATATAGAGATTGAACAATAACCATTGTGTTCTAACACAACTTGTCAGTAAATAATGGCTACCAAATCAAATATTCAGTTTGTCCTTTTACCTGGTAAAGATATAAAAGCTTAGATATTGGAAACACCTAGCGTATAGCATGGATTTCAATACTTTGGACTTGAAATTGTCTGAATTTTTATATCATTTTGATTTAAGTTGTTGTAGATATATATGAAATAAAGACGTTGAAAATGTGAAAGATTAATTGTTAATGTCATATTAGTATGATTTAATAGTGAAATGAAATTCTAGATGTTAAAAAATTGATGTTTACATAATTATCATTATTAGATGATACATATAGGAAAAAATCTTGAAAATATACAATAAATGATGGAATCAGATAATTGAGAGATTTCCGTTTTCTGTAATGTTTATCAGGTGATACATACATGATTTAGGTGTTATCTGAAAAAAATGAGAAAATGGTTTGGCTCCAAAAAAATTGGATTTGTCGTGTTACAGAATTACAGTTTTGTTGTTGTACAGTAATTAACATGTAAATTGTAATGTCAGAAATATGTTAGTATTGATAATGCTAGGAATTTCATTATGGAAATAGGCTTGAAAATTTTGTAATAAAATTTATTTATTTTGTATTTTATCGATGATATCTGCAGAAAGATTAAATATACAAATTAAACCTTGTATTATCTAATATTCAATATTAGCAATTAAATAACTGGGGTTTCCCTAATCAGTGGCTATCTAAAAAAGGTATGTCTTCAAATTATTTAGTATTAATTATTTATTTTAATTATAAAATGTCTGAATTTTTTTGGTATATTTTAAAAACTAGATTTTAACTAGATCATTATTTGTCAGTTGATACATGTTTCTTCTCAAAACTTTTAAATTTTCTTTGAGAGGAAACTAGATTTTTGTTGTATCATTATTTATCCAATGATAAATATCTGTTTTAGTACAGTATTTTATGAATAGAGATTGAAAATTGTAGAGATAGGTAATGAATGGAATATTATGTCAATTATTATTAATCTACTATTGTACATGTATATAATCAAGACATCTAAATGTTCAATTTCCGTTATGTAGTCTCTTTGATTCTGAAAGTTCAAATCTTGTATTTAATTCCCTGAAGTGTGATGAAAAGGGATGTCAAGCATTGAGCCGTAGGCTACTTTGAGTATATCGTTGCGGGCACTGCTTTGTTGATTCATTCTATAATACTGATTTCAATAGGAAACATCCACAACACACGACGTCTCTATTGTGAGCTCACCTTTCTCAGTCTGTGATTTGAACAAAGCTATGTCATTCATGTGCTGCAATGTGAGTCATACTGTATTGGAACGTTAGTGTGTGAATGTCATCTGCTGATTTTTTCACATAAAAGATACTAGGATTAGATGTCCCTGGCTGGAGAAATTTCCAGGTAGGCACATTTCACCAATTTGAAATCATGTAGAAAACACTGGAGTGTAGTGAGGTCCCCAAGTACAGTGTAGAAGGTTACGGAGAGGTTGCATTGTATATAGCAAGGTATGAGGTCATGGCAAGGCAATATATTGTATAATATTAACAACTCACTAGTCAGTCAGACACAGATACATGTATATAAGGTCAGGTATACTCTGTTGGCAAATATTCTGTTTTTCACCTGTTTTTACCATAAACACTGTCATTTTGATATTTGGCTAATGCCATGTGTGATGTCAAAACATGAATGAAAGTTTGTCTTCCAAATTGCAGTAATTATTCCCAGAGATCTTTGAATGGAAAAGAAGTATGGGATGTCAGTTACGACTTGTATTGAATTTGAATACTATCATAGCAAGAGAATGAAATAGTTGAAAATCTGATTGGTGGATGTGTATTTCATATGTGTGTCCCATAAAGGAGAACCCAATTTGAGATTTCTAGTATAATTTTATTTTTTGAAATCTAATTTTACTGGACAGATTTTGCAAATATACAGTGACTAGGCAAGTAAATAACTTTGTTGTGATTGAGTGTAATATTTACACAAGATTTCTAAGAGAACAAGGACAACACTGTTATGACGGATCTGTCTTATATCAGTCTATCAGTCTACGTGCAAGGACATCATTTTCGCTAGATTTCCTATTGAGTTTTTGTTGACATGAAAATCAATCCAAATATCAGCTGCTTGTTGTTGTGATGATGAAAGAAACTTAGTTCAGAGTCAAGGTTTGCTGCCAGGTTGATCTAGCCATACGTAGAATTGTATATACCATCAACTCAGTGTGCTGTACATGTATGTGCATGTATACTGACTGGTAAATAGCCATTACAAACTCTTGGTTTTACTGAAATAGACTAACTTATTGTAACTATCTTCAATGACTTATGGATACAAGACAAAATTTTTCATTGTGAATCATAATAATAATTTTTTTTAAATGGATTTTACATGTGAGTTACCACAACGGGAAACAAGTCCCAATACATTCCCAATAAAACTTACAAGGCTCTGAGTTGGACCGAAAATTTTAATAATGAATTTCCTAAATAATGCATTCAATTGTGAACTCAAGGTATTTCTATTAAGTCCATGAGATTATTAATATTTTGTACAAAATAGTATCTTCTCATGACAAAACAAAATTATTGAGGAAATTTTTACCATATGAATAAATGATCAGTATTGTGTTACATTAAAGACATAGACACACACACACACACACACACACACACACACACACACACACACACACACTCACATACAGACACACACATGTACACCCACACAAAAAACAAAAAACAACAACAACAACAACACACACACACACACACTCACAAACATTCACAAACATGTGCACACACACACACACACACATGCACATGATGCAGGCACACAGAGATACACACAAGATACATACACATGCATGCACACAGAGATACAGACATGTATACACACACACATGCATGCACGCATATAGATACATACAGTCACACATATACACACATACACACACATACATACACCCGCATGTCATGTGAGTGACCAAAGTATGCCACAATATGCTAGATGAAGAATAGTACCTTATCATAATACATACATGTATGTACATAATCATTTGAAAAGCATAGAGGCGTTGTCGTGAAATTGATCTAATCACTGTACATGCAGTGTATAAACAAGGACTCATCTGATGTCATGATGACAGGTGTTAGTTTGGAATTGATCAATTTAATTGTTACAGTAGTATGAAAACAAGGACTCACATGATGTCATGATGAAATCATAAAGCAAGGTGTGATCATATTTGTGTTGAAAAGATATCCTGTGTTGTAATTCACATGATGTAACATATATGAAATCTCCAATTGTAATGACACACCTTTTTTGCAGTGTTCACAGTCACAATAGCCTTATAGTTGTCTACTGGCTAAATCTGTTGTGTGTGGATATTAAAGTGAACTATTCAAAGAATAAAGATCCCCAGAAATTTAGAAATAATTCACTGATAGAATTCTTCCGACAAAATACTGCATCTACACTCAGTGACCAAGTCAACTCAAAGAACAGCTGAAAACTTGAAAAGGGAGTTTTTTATGATGTGTAACTTGAAAAGGGAGTTTTATGGGGTGTGTAGTATTGGAATTCTCAGTTGTTTAGTCAGTACAGCCAGGTGTTATTAGCAACAAAAGTGTCATTATATTATTACACCTCTTTTTAGCTATGGTGACCCAGCTTGACCTTTTGAAAAATTGTTTGTTTTGAAGAGTTGCAGTTGCCAAATTAAGAATTTATGGTCAGGGAAACCATTGGTCACTGTGTGTATAAAAACAAACACAGAGAGGATAAAATAGGGATTTAAAGTCATGTTTTTATACTGAAACCATAATTTGCACTTTTCACCTCTGCATGTTAATGTTTAGCTTGTAGGTTAACTGTTTCTATAAGGTTGAGAAATGTGAACAAAAGTAATTGGAAAGCAGTGGACCGTACCTGTTGTACACTAAAATTTCTCAGTTTCACACACCTATACCCAAGAGTGAGTGTAGTGGTTGTTAAGGCATTGAATGTGGTTTTATAGAAATTCACAGTCCAGGTGATTGAAAAGTGGATGTCTCATGGGGGTACCTACATTGAGGGCAAGTTTGCGTATACCTTTTCAATGCAAGCAAGTATAAAAGAATCAAAGGACTTGATTTACTAAGTAAGTACAACATGCAATGTTCTTGAAGTTCCTGTCTTGAGATTAACCAGTACGTAAACACTGGAGCTGAACTTATTGCAAACTTCACTCAACAACAAACCCAATCGTCTAATTGAATTTCCTAAGGGCAAAACATTGCCAATTTCATAGAGTTTTCCAAGCTTATTGTGTCCTTCCAAACTTTCCCAAAGAAACAAATTTCTGTGTTACATTCATTGTATGCCAAAGACTTGGTAGTCAAAGAAAGACTAACTGAAATAAACCGTATATTGTCATTAGGTACTTTACATCATATTTCTCAGCTTATAAAGCTACAGTCTACCATACAATTTACAGGTTCATTTTAAGAAGGTTAATAGATAGATTGATATTAAGTAGTTTGAAAGATAGATGGACAGACAGACAGATAGACAGACAGACAGACAGACAGACAGACAGACAGAGAAATAGATTTGATCAGACAGAGACAGACTGATAGATAGATTGATAGATATGGCCAGGAAGACAGCCAGATAGGTAGACAGATGGCAGATAGACTGATCATATAGACTGAGAGATGGACGGATGAACGGACAGATGAATGAATCGATGGTGTTTAATGTTAAACACTATATGAAATGTCATATTTGACCATGTCTTTCCACCCAGGTTAAAGCTTGGGCAGAGGATGTGTAGATGTGGTGAGTATGAGACGAAGTTCCACCTTTGACTTAATTTACCCACGGTGCTCTCTCCCCTGGGGTTGTAGACAGTCAAAAGTGGTACTGCGTCTCGTACTACCCCTGGATAGACATGGTGGTTAGTTGGGTCACAGGTAGGGTAAAAGGTTGGGTTAATTAAATTTTGTGTATTGAAATTATGTGATATTATGAAATAGATAATTTATATTCACAGTAATCAACAACAAACATATACTGAATTAATGAATAAGATAAAATAATGTTTAATTAATCACAATTGTATGAGCATCACATGTATATGTATATGTACTCAGATGGTGGAAAATAACCATTGTTTAACGACACAGGGTACAATTTGATTTTTTTTCCAACGAATAAGTATCATTTCCAATCAGAAATACAAAGTGACTTCGTGAAGACATAGAGATTGAGTCTGAAAGCCAGTTATTTGTTTATGATTAGATATACTTGTATTTAGTATTCAAATTATATTACAGAGTGAATTGACTGTCAAACCTGGTTCAGTTTTAATTCATTTAACTCCAGGCTATAAACAAAAGAGGTGTGAAACTTGAATTATATTAAGAACAGACTTTAGTAATAGGGAAAATGTGATCAATGACTAGCTTTGCCATTGATGTGTCTATTTGTGGCCATTTTATCAGTAACTTTAGTTTCTCATCAAATAACACAGACTTTTGAATTTGTAGAACCATGTGCAAACATAACAGTTATTATACCATGTGTAAGCCAAGTTTTATGCGTTAAAACAAAAAATCTGGATTTATATTCTGTCATTCAATGTCATGACAACACATGTATACATCTTTGGTTCATTGTGTAGCGTGTAAACTAAGTTACAATATTCAAAATTGGCCTAATTTTTTCTTAAATTAAGCTAAATGTGAATATAATAACACTTTCTCCAATAATTTTCAATATATGTATTTTTTTCATTCAGCTTGAACATTTTTTATCATTAGGTTTTGTCAATATTAGTCAGGTTTGGTCATGCCTCACCTTTGACCTCATAGTGACAAGTGACTTGTCGTCCACTCATAGTGACAAGTGACTTGTCGTCCACTCATATTGCCCTTTGACTCATAGTGACAAGTGACTTGTCATCCACTCATATTGACAAAGCCCATTCTCAAGTTCTGTTTTCTTACCTGATGAAAAATATTGGCAGTATCATTTTATCAATGGAAAAAAAAACTGAACTTTGATTATTGTGTTTTAGCAAAAATTGTGATCATGAATGAAGTCATGCCATAAAAACAAAACAAAATAATGTCCAAATGTGAATAGCATGAGTCAAAGAGTTTTAATGTAAAATAGAAATTACTAAAATTAATCTAAGAGAAATAACTTTCAAATTGACTTAAAGTTTAAGCAGTGATTTCAATTATTGAATGACTAGAGCAGTAACTGTACCACTTTGAGTTTGACCTGATTTATATATTACTTCCCAAATTTGTACATACATGTATGGTAACTCCTTGTTAGTCAGACTGAGTTAGAGAGTGATTCTTTTTCCATCTATATTTGGTAACAAAAAATAAAACATTGGTGGCTCATTTCCATGTACATTTGCCAAATAGCCTGTGGGTACAGGCTGTGTAATTTGTAACAGCACACTAGACTATGATACTATATGCATGGTCAACTTAATGAGTAGTTTGATATGTCTTAGTGAGATTTCAAAGTCCAGGCTATGACACATTTACCAATTTCATGATAGCATATTAAATGCACTCTTGTCAAACAATTGATTGCTTTTCTGGGTTTCTGCTATGTATCAGATTTCAGAAAAGTCCCCAATCTTTTTCTTGTCATTTTCTACAGTATATTATATTTCAGAAAAGTTCCCAATCTTTTCTTGTCATTTTCTACAGTATATTACATTTCAGAAAAGTTCCCAGTATTTTCTTGTCATTTTCTACAGTATATTATATTTCAGAAAAGTCCCCAATCTTTTTCTTGTCATTTTCTACAGTATATTACATTTCAGAAAAGTTCCCAGTATTTTCTTGTCATTTTCTACAGTATATTATATTTCAGAAAAGTTCCCAATCTTTTCTTGTCATTTTCTACAGTATATTACATTTCAGAAAAGTTCCCAGTATTTTCTTGTCATTTTCTACAGTATATTACATTTCAGAAAAGTTCCCAATCTTTTCTTGTCATTTTCTACAGTATATTACATTTCAGAAAAGTTCCCAATCTTTTCTTGTCATTTTCTACAGTATATTATATTTCAGAAAAGTTCCCAATCTTTTCTTGTCATTTTCTACAGTATATTACATTTCAGAAAAGTTCCCAGTATTTTCTTGTCATTTTCTACAGTATATTACATTTCAGAAAAGTTCCCAATCTTTTCTTGTCATTTTCTACAGTATATTACATTTCAGAAAAGTTCCCAGTATTTTCTTGTCATTTTCTACAGTATATTACATTTCAGAAAAGTTCCCAGTATTTTCTTGTCATTTTCTACAGTATATTACATTTCAGAAAAGTTCCCAGTATTTTCTTGTCAGTACATAAACATATTATGTTATTTGCCAAATACCATTTCATACAATCATGTGATTACTGGGCATTCCCTGTCACTTGATTGTTGCCGTTCTGTAGTTGAATTTTGATAATTTCCCAGTGACATGAAACGTACAGTTCAAAAACTTGTTACAGTGTATACAACGATATATTTTACAGTTGACAATAAATTTGGCATTCAAAATGCTGGTTATAGCTGGATTTCTAGTTGTCTGCTAGGTTTGTTTACAAGGGGACGTGCAGTGATCATGTGATACAACAAGCAAAAGTAAGACTATTGGTGAAAAATACGCGTCCATATCTGCAGGGCTCTCGACCAATCAGAATGCGAGATTGGTGACAGGTGATGTATAAGGAATATTATAATATAATATAATATAATATAAATATAATATAATATAATATAATATAATATAAACTAGGGAAAGTTCTGTTTGATTTGTCAAATACGTTTCTGTACCATTTGATACTGATGGTTATCATTATATATGCCTCTGTAGGTTTGCCAATCTTATAGAGTCAACACATTGAATACATTTTGTCTTCTACATCATGCAAGTCTCTTCTTGGGTATTCTCATCATTACAATGTATGTGAAGCGAGAGCTATATGTGTACATGGTGTACTACACAAAGTACCAGTTGGGTTAATATTAAAATTTGGTTGGGAAAGACAGTTAACTGTTAAGAAATTGTAGTAACTATGTATGATGTTATTTCATGCAAGGTTTACCCACAAACCTTTGCAGGAAATCTCACCAAATGGCAGAACACATGTAAGTGCAGGAGGACTTCTGCATGGTGACAGATTCAACACAAAGCTTTCGCTCAAGATTTAAACTTATCACTACACTACCTACAGATAATATTGACCACTTATTCACAAATACAATGTCTTTTTTACAAGTACATGTAACTAACCAACTTTTAGTGAATTATACTCAACTGTTTACTCAATGAAAAAAATCCCAGTTGCAGTTTGTGCAGGTTTAGGCATACTACATGTATTCATGGTCTTACATGAACTGTATTCATAGAATTATTGGGAAGAAATATTCATTGCTAAGTGCAGATATTGAATCAGATCATGTCCATACCTTGTATTTCATAATTGATGAGGTTTCTGACCTCTAGGAGTGTAACCTCTAAGAGTGTAACATAATGAGATTGATGATGACATACAATTTGATTTACATAATGGCTGATAGGAATGTGAGCATGTAGATAAGGGAAGAAGTAAATGACACACTAGAGATCACCTTTTTGTACTTCAGGGTCAATGCTACAAGTTCACTGTCAAATTCACCAATACTCGACATTGTATTAGAAGAGCCTTTGGCTCAACAATTTATCGAGTTTAAATATAGTCAAACAAACAAACACACAAACAAACAAACAAACAAACAAACAAACAAATAGTAAAATTGAATTTGACATTAAAATAAAACATTCAAATTGAAAGTGCTATTAAGATATCTGTTAGCCTGTTTACATTGCAATCTGTGTTTTTGCTCACTGTCTCACAAACTGCTTGTATTGCTAGCAACGACAAGCAGTTAATGTTGTTTGTAGATTTAAAGTGTCATATTGGGCCAGGCTAGGGTTCCAAGCTACCATTATTGTGATAGTGTTTTCAATAATGGCAGTATAAGATATGAAACATATAAAAATCTACTCGCAATCCTATACTTGAATAGTTATACTTCAATGTATAAACACCTTTGTCTGATTAGGAACAAAATTTAGGTGAGGGACCCCCCAGTATTCTAGCAGAGCTATAAAAAAGTTGGTCTTGAACAGAAGATATTGGTTCTATCAAGTCCTTATGGCTCCTCTGATATGAAAGTAAGCAGTAACGCAAGAACCATTGATTTAATCACGGTCCTTTAAGTTCCTATTAGGTTTCTATTGAGTGTAAATATGTATTGGAAGCTTCCATGTATTCTCAGCTTTATTTCTGCCTTGCACTCAGGTGATAAATTTATGGAAGAAGGCAAAAATTAGTTTATGAAATATGCATGCACATGTACAGATGTTGATTAAATGTGACAAATACTTACTAGTTATGTACACATAGTCAACCTTGTCATTTCCCTGTGCAAAAATTGTCCATTTATATAGAGCTGTTGTCATTTCTCTGCTTCACCTGAAATGCTTCCCATTTGAGAAAACAATAACTAATGGAATGTAAGTAGACTGGCATTGAAAGGCACTATAAATTAAAGATTATGAAGTAGTATATCAAATAGGGTAAACAGGTAGATTAATTTTAATTTGCCATCAAAGTCATGAATTTTAATGCACACGTGTGGCCTGGTTAGGTTTGGTGTGTTGAAATAATGGACTGATTAGAGGAAATACAATATTGTAGATTTGACAGCCAGATTGATTACTATTGCTATGAAATATTCCCTTGTCAGTGATCTTGGTGGGTGAGAAGGTGTTGGTGTTGAGTTTCACTTCAGTTCTTACACCAATTTTGATTGCATCTTTTGTGAGTCATCTTGACCTCATATTGTTTACCAGATAGGATCAATTGACCAAGGGATTTGATAGGTGAGAATCAACTGTCTTGGAATTTAAGTAGTCACAGTTCTTTGTACAGAAAGTTGTCTTGTTTGACAGCATGAGAAAAACTGAAATGCTTATCTCTTTGACTCTGAGAAACTAGTATGCATATTACAAAGATGATAACAGGGATGCTTAGGCACGTGAATAAAGATGCAAAAAAATGTTTGCAAATATGCCTAGCAACATGACCATGCCCATAGCAACAGCTAAATGATGGTTTATATTGTAAAGTTGAAAAGTAGGAAGGGTAGGCAAGTTAATAATGTCACCAAAATGTATGCAAATATCCTTAGCAACAAAACCATGCCATAGCAACGGCCAAATGCAGTTGTGCTGCTATGCTATTGGTGCTATTTTTCAATCAGACAACCAACAATATATGCACTGAAAATTATTAAAATAAGACACTGTACATTTTATTCACAAGTCATACAATAACGAGTTTAGATTGTGATCGCATTGGGGAATGCTGATTTTAAGGTGTGGACCTACAAATCAATTTGATTAGATTTATTGTACCTTATCAGATGTCTAGGTATATACGTTTACTCACAAGTGATTCAATACTGTTCAGGGTGTACAATATTACAAGTAATCACTGGAACCACAAGGTAGTACAGTTTTAAAGACATTTGACAAACATTTTTTTTTTAAATTAATTCTTAAAACTACAGGGAAGGTAGTAATGGTTGTCAGATGATAGAAAGTTACATCAATACCAGCATAACAATACTACTACCATAACTTTAAAACTACTGGGAAGGTAGTAATGGTTGTCAGATGATAGAAAGTTACATCAATACCAGCATAACAATACTACTACCATAACTTTAAAACTACTGGGAAGGTAGTAATGGTTGTCAGATGATAGAAAGTTACATCAATACCAGCATAACAATACTACTACCATAACTTTAAAACTACTGGGAAGGTAGTAATGGTTGTCAGATGATAGAAAGTTACATCAATACCAGCATAACAATGCTACTACCATAACTACCCATATTAATATTTCATTTCCTTTAGTAGTATTTCCTAAATGCATATTATAATGTACTTTAATTCACCTTTGTAATTTCGAGAGCACTTTGCAGTATTTTATGAATACATCATTTATCTTGTTATACAATGGCAATTATAGCTAGGGCTCAGCTCTGGTGATCAGACTGCCCGCACTTTGAAGTCATTCTGTCTTGAATTCAGTGTATTATTATGTATGTACATTATGCAGTCATCTACATGTCAGTGACAGTGTGTGGAAAGTCATCACAGTGTGTGAATTTAAAAACTGTATAACACCTTTTGAATATAATTGATATTTTTTAAAATGAAATTGCAGCCTGAAAAGTCATCAGGAAATTATAAAATAGTATTGGACGCTTTGTAATCCAATCATTTAATGGATTATTGCAGGGTTTTAAATTATAAATCATTTGTTGTAAAATGACACCATTGTCTCAGATTAGTCACACTTGATGTAAACGATATTAGACAAGTGAATTAGAGGTGTGAAAAACTCATTTCTTGAGTTATTATCAAAATTGATGGCGTTGTCAATCAAGTTACAAAGTATAGTACAAAGCACTATCTGATACATAATCCTACTCACTAATTTATATTTTCCATTTGACCAAAGGTTCGCATTATAAACTGCTAGGCCTCTGCCAGGGTTCTTTCTTGTCAATGTGAGTACAGCATTTATATATTATTCCGTAATTTTTTCTCTGTTCTACTTAAGGAAATAGGAGCAACATAAGGAACCTATTGTCACTGTGAGTTAAAGACATCATACAGTCAAACTATATGATTTTGAAGGTAAAATGAAATGTTGCAAATATTTTAGATTTTCTGATTACAAGATCACTCATTATTGTGGCTGATAGCCTACCTGTAATCTTGAAGGACTAGTGCCACTACACTATTTCAGCTATCCTAACTGAGGTTCTGATTTTTTGAATTTTTTATTCGTCTTCCTGGTAAAAATTCAAAAAATAAAAATGGTATTAGGCTAGCTGAAATAGTATAGTTAGCATTAGTCCTTTAAGACTACAGGTAGGCTATGTGGCTGACAGATCATACTGTATAATTTTCCCTTTAATGATCTTATATAATCAATAAATGTGTTACTATGCCATCACTATGGTAATGTTGAGGTATTTTTAGGATGAGATAATTAAAGAATAGTTCTATGACATGTTAACACCTGGAGTAATGACTAGGTGCAAAATTGTAAATATTTTTGTAAAATTCGCCTCCTGTGAGTCGTGCCAGCTTATTGGTAATCATGCAGCCTATTCCAAATTGTGAGTTATTGAACTGTAGAGTTTTATCTATATATACCTATTTAGACAGAATGAAAATTTGTACCAGACTCTGATTAAATGAAGATTTGTGACCTTTTTTGAGTCAAGATATTTAACTGTATTTAACTTGCCACATATTTTTGAATTGAATAGCCAAACATAACAGTTGTATGTGTCTGTTCAACGGTCCATCTGTCTGTCTTGCTGGCTGTCTATCTGTTCTTAGCCATTTTACTTAGATGATATCAATTTCATCCAAACCTGGTACAAAGGTGATGTAATACAGGGGACATTCATTTTGTATGCAAGTGTATTCAGCAACATATTAAAAGATAACCAATTGGCGGCAATATAGACCATAGTCAATAGTATTCTACTTTTCAACCAAAACAGGAGCAGAATGATCTTTTTCTTATATTCATATAGGTTTAGTGATTTCTTCTAATCTATGCCTCTTTCTCTTATATAGTATGAGTTGACACTAGATAACATCTTAGATGTATGCTACTTTTCTGGTGACCACTTTGAAGACTTGTTTTTAGCTCCCGTATGGGAGGTAATGTCGTGGTGATGTCTGTCTGTCTGTCTGTCTGTCTGTCTGTGCAGAAATTTTGTACCGCTGATATCTCAAAAAGTACTGAAGCAAACGTTTTACAATTTACTATGTGGCATTGTCGGGCTGTAACTTAGCACTGATTAGTTTTTGGTGGGAGTGGCTTGCATAATTAATGATAATTTCTATAATTAATGACACATAGTGAAGCCCTTTTAATAGTAAGCACCCAGTCAGGCCATAATCAGTCTTTGTAACATCACTTGTTGTATTTGATCTTAAGGCAGACTTTGGACTTGAAGGAAATGACACCATGTGTGTGTAGATCCAGCCAGCAAGTCAACTACTTATTTTATTACATTACTCTTACAGGTTTTTTTTTGACATCCTAAACATTGATGTTTCATTTTCAAAGATATGGGAAAGGCATACAATGAAATTTAGTGGTGTCAATTAATTCATCCACAAGGGCTTTATCAATTGTGATGAAACTTGCCACAGATATTGATCATACAGAGATATGATAGTTTTTACTGAAATTTAGTGCTGAGTCTACAGTTCACTACAAATACCCCAGGAAAATGCTAAAATGATATCTCTGAACGGGAGTGTTTTTAGTTTACTTGTAGTGTATGCCTTATGGTATCTTGCTATAAATTTAATATATATATATGTGTGAGTGTATCTAGTGTCAAATCCTCATGACATTTGCAATCATCAAGGATCATCTCTTTAGTGATCTGGCATTCATCTTCATATTCTGTAGATGTGTCAGAAATACTATGTCTGTGTCTGGCTGTCATCTTGAGTTGATGTCTGTATTCACATAGCACAAACACTCAGAGTACAGGGACTATAGCTGTTCAGGGCATGACCAACCTCAGAATAATATTTTAAATTAGGTTCTTCTGTAGACTTCAAATGTGCAAGTGTGAAGTATAAAATGTATATTATATTATTATGCAATTTCTATACAGTAGGTCTTAGTGGAAAATTTTATATTTTATATTTTGAGGGTATAGTACAGCTTTCTAAATGGACAAGTATGGTTCTATAGCTCTGTCTATGGTAATGCTAGGTTGGAGCAATTACCTCACAAGCATATGTTAGTGTTTGGAAGGGTTGACATCCATACCAGCCCTTTATGTATAATACCAAGCTAGCCAATGTTAACATTAGGCTGCCCCAGGCTAGCAATTGGAAAGGGATCGATTCGATTCTTGAGATATACTGAAGTTAATGTGTCATGAGGGTGTCATCTCCAAATCAGTCACAAATCTCAAGGAGGCTAAGAGTAAGACTGTACCAGGTGTGACCAGAGAGATTGTTCCAAATGAGTTGTGTTGACAGGGATTTTCCTACATAATATATATAGTACTAGTAGGTACAAAATATATTATATATTGTAGATTTACATTCAAATTGTTTTACTTCAGATTTTGAGAGTAGTTCTGACTCTTTGATGTTGTGATATATTATCCAACCAAAATAGAATTTCAAGTAGACTTATTTACAAAGTAGATGACTGACAATGACAGGTATACTGTAAGTTTTTACTTCCCCCGTCTGTAATACGATGTACCAGTACATCATTTTTCTGACATTTGTGGAAGTGTGTCTTTCTATGAAGACTTTTTTTGTTGGTCAAAATTTGTACTCACCCGGTGTATTTAAGATTTTGAGGGTAGTTCTGAATCTTTGATGTCATGATGTTCCTGTCCAGTATTCATTATGTTGGTTGGTGACCATTCAACAGATTTCTTAATTCATTTGGATGAGTAAAGATTATTAAGGTTATTAGATATTTAGGCATCTTCAGCCAGCGAAAACAAAATTTTGTGTGTAAGTTTTAGCTATATACAATGTATGAAAACATGTTTTTGATAGAATTTTAGGGATTCTAGTAAAATATGAAAATTTGTATGTTGTACTGAATACTGGTAAAATGGCGACTGACTTGATAAAGAAAAATGAAGATTGACGGCAGTCTAAAACTGTCTGATTGGTTTTACAGCCCTCGATCATTATGTATGTGAGTCTGAAACAATCAATGTAGTGAATCTTTTAAAGGAAATTACAGATATCCTACAGTGATGCTAATGTGTATTATAAAACTTGTGAGTAGTGTGTCCAGGAAAACGTACCTGAGTGGAATGTCAATTAGGGGATATACGCTGAACATTGAACTCACTGTCAGTGTGTGTGTGAAGACAAATGTGTTTCTACATGTATTTGTCAACTTAGAAATGTAAAAATCTTACACTTGAGTCCACCAAGTGATTACACTATATAGCATACAATTCAAGACTGACAATTTTGTATTTCATGTACAGTGTTTACTTTGTGTGAAAATAGACTTTGAGATCAAACACACTAGCTGCTATGCATGATGTGAATTCTAATGACTCTCTAGTTCAAGTTGGCAAACAGTACATAGATTCATAGAACTATGAATCTAGAAACTGTATATGTTGGCTCGTTTTCTACTATCTCTCTCTCATTCCACCATATACATGATATAGTCTGATGGCGCGGCTTTCTCTTGCACAGCATATTCCTTTCGTACCACCGACAGCATTAGTTTGCACTATTGGAGTGTTGATATCTTCACTTCTTCTTCTTCTTCCAAAATTGGCCACCTTCAACATGTTGAAGATTTTGCCAGTGAATGCACAACAAAAATGAGGATGATGAATTAAAGCAGTATTGATATATAAATATGATAACGTTATCATGTTCTTACATGACTTGCTTTAAGACTGGCGGTTGAATTTGTAGTAAAAAACCTGAATGAAATAACCAATTATAATGGCCTAGCAGTGTTTAATGCGCTGTTCACCTTTTCTCTAGCAGGATATTTTTAGCGAGATTTTTGGTAGAATTTGTCCATTTGATTATACGTGGAGGGAGAGATCATAGAAAACAAGTCCAAATGTAATGATGTATAGTTTCTAGACTATAATACATAAGAACTGTGCAATTAGGTCAGTCAGTATGTCCTCTCTACATATATTTAGACACAAAAAACTTCAACTCAAACCTATATATAGATGAACCACCCAGTCAAGGTGGGAATTCTAGATGCATAGATCTAAGTTGATAAAACTTCAACTCAAATCTATATACATGTATAGATGAGCCACCCAGTCAAGGTGGGAATTCTAGATGCATAGATCTAAGTTGACTAAACTTCAACTCAAACCTATATATAGATGAGCCACCCAGTCAAGGTGGGAATTCTAGATGCATAGATCTATAAAGTTGACTAAACTTCAACTCAAACCTATATATAGATGAGCCACCCAGTCAAGGTGGGAATTCTAGATGCATAGATCTAAGTTTACAAATAAAGGATATCACTTTAATATTAAAAATTCTAAAAGTTTTGTATTTGCTTTCATAAAAATGTATAGACATCTACTTTAAGATCAAACACCCTGTCATATGATGTGAATTTTATAAATGCTGTCTGTAGTTATTAAAGTTGTTAAATAGACCAGAACCAAGCTGTTGAGTTGATCAGGTTGTCACATACATGTACACGGCTTTTATCTCAATTGGGTGTTGTCAGTATTTTGTAAGATATGAACTTCAACTTCAACTAAATAATAGCTATATCAGGGTTTCAATTCTTATGCATAAAATGATGAGTACTCAGGCTACATGTATACCGGTACATATCTTTATGCACTTGGGTACACCAGGTGACATTGGCCCGGCCACTATATGTATGAACATGTCTTATCTTGGTTTAGCTCTGAAATTCAACTCAAACTTAGTCACAAAAGTGAGGATGTGAATTGTAATGCACTAAGCTATCAGTTCTAACCACCCTCAAAATCTTGTTCTTGGGTCTATAAGGTATTTAGAAATTCATGGCTGTATGAACATGTGATATACTAGTATTATAGATATACTTGGTCAGATATGAACTAGAATATTATCTATAAGATAAGCCACAAAAGGAAATCTTACACTTGGGTGCATTGGTGACTATATGACTCTATGAACATATCATAATTGTTCTAAACTTCAGATATGAACTTCAACTCAAACTGAAAGATGAGCCAAAAAGTCAAGGTGTGAATTCTAAATAAATGAATATCTAGTCATGATATCTATTTCCAAGGAACCGTACTTGGTTGGTCAGTTGGTTAGCTGATTAAAAATGCACTGTCCTATATTGATTCAGGTTATGAACTTCCAGATCATTAGCCATGAAGTCAGGGTGTGAAGTATTTTATGAATTATCTAGTTTTCAGACCCTTGGAATCTTGCACTTGGGTACATCAGGTGATAATCAACCATATATATAGTGATATGAGTGTGCCTTGAAATGGCAAGACAGTTTTACCTACACAGGGAGGAATGTTGTATAAAGTATGATACTTGAAATTCAAAGCATGATGAAATCCCCGTAGTAACTCCACAGTAATGTCTACTTATTCATGATATAGTATTGACAATGTTGAATGATAGTCTGGACATGATCTAAGACTATAGTAAAACAATTGGTCATAATGTTTGGTAATAATTTATTGAATCTCACAAAGTGCAATATATACATGTATTTTGACTAGTTTAGAGGATTTGAAGTGGAAAAACAATTACACATTTTGATGTGTGTGCTAATGTTCAATTAATGCATGGGCTCAGTGTCAGTGTTTTTAAAAGAATACACTTAAAACGATTAAACAATCCTTTAGAATTGTATGGAATACATGCTGCCCAGTTCTGGGTTAGTCTTAGGAAATGACATATTCTGAAATTAGAATGGACTTCATGCTGTTCTATAGCTGATAACTTTAAATGCAATGACCTATGGACAGCATGGATTCCGTGGTGTCCAGCTGTTCTTCAACTGTACAAGTGTTATATTAAAGGTAGCTTTTATGTCCTGTAGGTGGTATGGATTCCATATTGTTCTACAAAAGTTCTAAGAAATGAAATGCAAATGTTATCAGAGTTAGAATAGGATTGTAGGCTAACCTGTTCTGTAGTTCAGCAAATGACATGCTCTCTTATTGCAATATACACGTAGCATGGATTATATGTTGTTCTGTCTTAAAGTAAGTTACTTTCAGCTATTAAAGATGTCCATACTTAAAAACAAAAAACATGCAAAGGATGATTGCAGATTATCACACAAGCTCAATAAACGAACTTCATTGGGGATAGGGGGTGGTGGAGGTTGTGCAGGTTGTGCACATGTCTGGCATCAGCAATTGCTGAACTTTATTTTCACATACATTTCTATTCTAACCAAATTTTGAAAAATTTCACACCTTCAATGATAACAGGTCAGTATTTACTATTGAGATGTTGTAAAAATAGATATTATGGTAATATCATTATGAAACTAGGCCTATTTTATTTCTATAGTTATGTTGATATGTACACACCCAGGTGGACACTTGCCTGTTCAATTTCAATGTGTCATTCATTGTCGGAAACGGCACTATACAAAATGCACCGTCAACAACGCTCATTATTTCAAAGTTCGCAGAAGAAATAACAGCTCTGGTTTGTGAGAATGTGTGTTATTGTAAATGTGTTACATCATTAGCAATCTGATTAAAATCAGATGCATCGGATTGCATTTATTGATTGTAACTGTTTCACTTGTTCATTATGCACTTCTATGTGAGTATGTATGTGTATAAATGCTAAGGTTTCCACAATACTTGTATCATTCAATGTATGTGTATCAAACTCATAAATGCTAAAAAGGTTTTCACAGTACTTGTATGCGTGTAACTCACAAATGGTTTTAGGACATTGTGTGCCAACATCTCTGTAATTATTTTAATACATGTAGTTTACTCACTGATATCTTAATTCCTAATGAACTCATTAGATGTAAAATCTTGGCTGATTGTGCCCATAAAATTTAATGAGTAGAATTATTAGTTTGTATTGTGTGTCTTGATTGTTTCATTTACTGATTACTTTTACATTGTCAGATTCTCTAATTAGTTAGTTTGTTGATATGTGGTGTTAGACTATTTCTCTCAAATTAGTCATTCATAATAAGTTGATATTATGAAAATTAGATAATTTCATTTACAAAGTCATTTCTTTTTACTGAGGAATTATTTGCTGTCATTTCTGTCGGATAAAGCAAATTTGACTTCTTTAATGCTTGCTGTTGTAGCAGGATTTTAACAGTCACATAATTTGTTCTGAGATATGACTCATATAACTGTGAGGTAAAATATATGAGTAAAGCTAAATTTCTGTTTCTTTTTCAGCAGTTTAATTGCTTTTTACCATGTTGTCCCACGCTGAACAATTAACTAATTTAAGCAATACTTGCAACTTTGATCAAAATAATTTGCTATGGTCAAGCAATAATTGTAAACTTTGATCAAAATAATTTACTATGGACAAGTCAAAGAAATTGACATATGGTTTAAGTTCTTACATTTCTTTTTTTCAGCAGTTGGTTGTTTTACCATCTTGAATAGTTAACATGTAAGCAATGTAAATTAAGCAATAGTTTCTATCTTTTATTAAGAAACACCAATGTACTATGAAACTTTTTCTATTTCTTTGTTTCGATGAACTATTTGTGATTGTTTTTACCACCTTAAATAGTTACATAATTTGTACCTTTTATAAAAAACAATCTACTATGAAAAAGTCAGAAGAGATGACATGCAAGTCAAGTTTTGCTTTTTTGTCCAGGAGTTGATTGTTTTTAACTGTGTTGTCCAACCCTGTCGTTTTCATGCCCTAAATACCATGTTTACAAATTGTATTAAATTTCACCCTAAAGTGTGTTAGTGCAATGGTCCATTGCAAATCTACAAACAAACTATGTTTAAGCTATCATGACATACCAGTTCAGTTGATATCCCCCATGTACATGTACTCTTCCGGTCATTAGAGGCTCCTAATTGAGTGTTACCGCTTGTCCTGCAGGCTTATGGTCATCACTAGTACGATTATACTGTGGTGTTTAGTACTGTCCAGTTAGTTAAACAACAAAGATTGAAGTTGAAGATACAAAGTGTAATTTGAGAGACAACTCTGAAGTACCTGTACAAATTTTCTGAATCAACTTATAAATCTTCATCATTCTAAAGAAGGTAAGACATTCTATTTTATATGTCAGTGTTTTGAGATTCTGAAAGTAAGCCTTCTGTGGTGAACTTCTCGTCTCCTTCAACCCAACCTTATGTCTTCTTTCAACCTTTAGTGTATAACCCAGTAATAACAATAGCACTATTAACAGAACTCACAGTAAAAAGTATTTGGTGTCAGGTATTTACTTTTACCAGTAGTACACATTTATTTTGTTCTGATCATTTAGTTAAATATAGATATTTTGTTTTCAAAAGTAGCAAAATATTGTAGCATATACACTGTATTAAAATATTATCGTTAATGTATCAACTTGCATGACATGTTTTTCTTTTCATTTATCATGTTTCAGACAAATAGAACCTTTTCCTCTTTAGATAATACATGTGCCTGCTTTTGTATAGATATTTCCTTCAATTTGATAAATGCTTTTTTAGCCTACCCACAAGCATTGGCTGTGAATTAGTATTCACAGTTTCTACACTGTCTAGGGAAAGTAGAATGATACTGTTCAATGTTAGAAAACTTTACTTTAGTTTCTAGTTATTGCAATATTCAAAAGTTGGTAACTCTGACAACCTTGAAATATACTACAAGTGCTTTAAGATGGCCACAGTCCATAAAAAAGTTATTCAAAGTGGACTTTATAAAAATGAACTCTTGATTAAGTTGTCACACTTTTGTAATAATAACATATGGGGAATGTATAGTAGAATTTGAAATGTACTGTACATTTCCTGATGTGCACGCATGCCACGTACACATGGACATACATATGCACACACACACACACACACATACACACACATACACACACAGACACAGACACAGACACAGACATACACACACAGACACACACATACATACATACACACACAGACACACATGCACACAGACACACACATGCAAACAGTATTAGTATTGTTAGGACCCATTGTGATACATATTATGGTATTAGGATGATTCATGGTTATATTTGTAGTTGTTGTTTTACAGTGACAAATTTAGGAATGTACAATTTACAAATTGTTTTGACGGTCTTTTAATAAGAATAGTCTCATTGACATCAGATGTTGTTGTTGTTTTTCATGAATTTGTTGAAAACTTGATTCAAAGGTTCCTACATATTGCAGCTGTTGAAATGAACAAAGGCTACTGTTTGTGGAATATCCAAGTTCTGACAATGAATGAATTAATTTTTGTATAATTTTGACATCTATAGATTTCATTGTCTGTTAAATTTTATGGTCAGGTTCCTTGTAATTATTAGTGCCTCTCATAGCTGTCTCAAGATCTTGACCCACTGACAGTATCAAATAGTATGGTTGTATGGAATCAAACAAATTTGATGATTTGAGAAAGCTAATTGCTGGCAAAGAGGCTGTGTTTGCAGAGATTTTGTGTTGGACCAGGGGTATGTGGGAACAATGCTGGTGAAACCCGAAAATGATAATGATGTGATACAGGTAATAAAGGCCCAAGTTAGCTATAGTATGAGTCACATTTACATACTTACTTAAGGCCAGAAATAGACAGATAAAAATATTATATGTATGTACCTGTACACTTTCTGGTCTTTTAAAAAAATGAAACATTTTTAATGATCGCAGTGTATTCCAGTGCGATTTGATTGAGTTAAATATTATGTAATTAGCGATTTAAGATACTGAAATAATTATAAACAAGAACTTGATGGAACTTGTTGATGTTGTCTATATTCACGTTATTCAATATTGTTATAAACACCAGAATTGTTGCCTCATGCCCTTGGTTGGACCAAACAAAGGTAGGGGAATAACTGAAGGATAACATCATGTTTTCTTAACATGAATACATGTTCATGGATTCTTGATTCATAGTTATAAATGAACATTTTTATTGACAGAGGCAATTTATTTTTTTAAACGAAACCCAAATTAAATCTCATCACCATCATCAAGGGTATACTTCAATATTATTCTAACTTTATCATTGTTATTTTAACATAATTACATTTAGTATGGAATGTTGGAAACTATAATTGAAGACTTCCCAATATATGGATCTCTTCGATAGATCAGTTCTTCATCTTTTATTTATTATAATCTAAGCATTCTTTTAATGATTGATGTTATTTTAAGAAAGTAAAATGAAATAACATGCTGGAGTTTTTTCATTTGTGAGGAAATGTGGAATATATACTTTGTTAGGAAATGTGGAATATATACTTTGTTAGGAAATGTGGAATATGTACTTTGTAAGGAAATGTGGAATATATACTTTGTTAGGAAATGTAGCATATATACTTTGTTAGGAAATGTGGAATATATACTTTGTTAGGAAATGTGGCATATATACTTTGTTAGGAAATGTGGAATATATACTTTGTTAGGAAATGTGGAATATATACTTTGTAAGGAAATGTGGAATATATACTTTGTTAGGAAATGTGGAATATATACTTTGTTAGGAAATGTGGCATATATACTTTGTTAGGAAATGTGGAATATATACTTTGTTAGGAAATGTGGCATATATACTTTGTTAGGAAATGTGGAATATATACTTTGTTAGGAAATGTGGCATATATACTTTGTAAGGAAATGTGGAATATATACTTTGTTAGGAAATGTGGAATATATACTTTGTTAGGAAATGTGGAATATATACTTTGTAAGGAAATGTAGCATATATACTTTGTTAGGAAATGTGGAATATATACTTTGTTAGGAAATGTGGCATATATACTTTGTTAGGAAATGTGGAATATATACTTTGTTAGGAAATGTAGCATATATACTTTGTGAGGAAATGTAGAATATAATATATTCTTTGTTAGGGAATATTGAATATGTACTTCATTAAAAGTACCTATGAAATGATTGAGTCATCCCCTAGTATGTACAGAAACCAGTCACTGACATGTTGTATCAAAAGATCATGGTCTGTGATGTGAAATTCGATATTCTTAATCCAGCAGGTCATAATTGATTGATTTCTTATCTCTAGTGGCCAATTAGGTTAGAATGCTGGCATTGGATTATTATAGTAATCAGCTCAACCTTCTTTTAGTGGTCTGACGCTCAACACAGTTTTACAAGATGTAGGTTAAATATGCCATCAAGCTTAGTTAGTGTTTTTGCTAAGGTTCGTTTACCCCAGCAGCAGAGAGGGAAATTGCAAACTGGATGAAACTTACATATTAAGTGGGGAACTGTTCAAAACAAATGACTGATATATACTCAGGTAGATTTTACCGTACTATATGTATGTTAGCCATTGACAAAAAATACAAGCTCTCATGTACACTGTACACATTAACACTGTTTCAAGCTATTGCTTTCACAAGTCATACATTGGGTAAAGTATGAAGAACTGATATTTCACTATATGGTAATATGGTAATGTGGTTCATGATGTAAACTGTTCATGCAACTTAAAATTACTGGTAGGCAAGCTTCATTCTATATTTAGACTTAAAACTATAATTACACTATAGCCATCAATATCCTTTGTTTTCTGGTTCGAACAAATCTCTCATGACTACTGTCAATTTGTTCTTATCTAGAGAAAGAATTAAAATTAAAAAAACATTTTCAATCTTACTCATTTTCAAAAGACATGTAGTATAACAATGATTACTGATATCAGTGCATGGGAAAGCTATTTATATTTGCACTGCAGTACAGTACTAAAAATATTATTCCATATATGTACCTGTATGCAAATAACTATGCAAGTGAAGGCACAGTTGATCCATGTACATGAAATCATGTGAACCTACAGAATGATGCATTTTTTGAACAGACTTTGCCATTTTGGTAAACATGTAATAATAACAGAACCTCACATGACAGGTAATTGCAGTGTGGCATACTCAGTGTATATGCATTTAGTATTTGTTATGTATTGTGCTGCACTTTCACCTGCTTCACTCATGAAAGAAACAGCTACAGAGAAGACTGAAAGCATTCATGCAAATACCCAGAATACACTTGTAAGCTACCCTAGCATTCACATGTTATTGAGTTCTGCCATAGTATGTTATATGTCTAGGTGTAAATATGATACTCTGAATCCCAGAACAGGTCTGGGTCTAATCATATGTTGCACTGAGTTCCATTTTGATAACCCTTGACCTCAGATATGACTAGGAGTCAAGGATAAGAACTTGTCTGTGTTAAACTTACAGACTATTTACGATTAAATTTCACCAGAATGTTGATGTTATGATAACAGATGATGATTGCCATATTGTAGACAGCATATGGTAGTGAAAATATAAAATAACATTATTTACCATGGTAATAATTCATGTTAATTAATACTTTATTGTAAGACTAATACACTGTGACTAACAATTATGTGTAGCAATAATCTTGAAAATAATGTTGAATTGAATGCTCGTAGAAGTCGGGAAGTACTTTTTCAAAAACATTTATATAAAAGTTTGCAAAGTTTATAGTCATGATTTGTTTTGACAGCAAGTTAGTAAAGCATTGTTAGACCTGTACAGATATAAATGTAGTGAGTCCCAAGTGGCAGTAATGACACAACAAAGTGAAGTTATCCACTGCAATGAAATTATATTTTGTAACTATTCAAATCTTTCTTTACTTAGTACATGTACATCCTTGAAAATACTGAATAATTCTATACATTCAATGTGACCAACTTTAGTATACTCTGGATGCCAACTGTGGTTTCTAACACAGTGTGAGTGAAGGTATAAATCGTAACGATACTGTATAGGATCTAGACTGACTTTAGTAGTACTCATATGTACTTCGTCACCGCTAGAGAAATTTAGTACTCATATGTACTTTATCACTGCTAGAGAAGTTTTAGTACTCATATGTACTTTATCACTGCTAGAGAAGTTTTAGTTCTCATATGTACTTTATCACTGCTAGAGAAGTTTTAGTACTCATATGTACTTTATCACTGCTAGAGAAGTTTTAGTTCTCATATGTACTTTATCACTGCTAGAGAAGTTTTAGTACTCATATGTACTTTATCACTGCTAGAGAAGTTTTAGTACTCATATGTACTTTATCAATGCTAGAGAAGTTTTAGTACTCATTTGTACTTTATCACTGCTAGAGAAGTTTTAGTACTCATATGTACTTTATCACTGCTAGAGAAGTTCTAGTACTCATATGTACTTTATCACTGCTAGAGAAGTTTTAATACTCATATGTACTTTATCAATGCTAGAGAAGTTTGAACTAAAATCCATAGAGTGTTTAAGTCTGCATCAAGAAACCCTTTCCCAAGTTGCTCCGTAATCTTAATGTAATCCAGTGTATCTTATGTTTTATATTGCAGGTAGTAGACCAGATCAGAATGTAATGCTGAAATGTGAATAACTCCCATTGCAGTCATTCATGTATATACTCTGATAAGGTAAAAACTCTTATGGTGAAGTTTACACAGTTGTAAGCATTATCTCAAGGAATTGCACCCAGCTTGGGATTAAAGGCACCAAACACATTTCCTCTTTGTGTAATCCAGTAATCAGTATGTAGACAGGACAGAAAAGGTGATTTTGTATATTTATGCAGTCTGAACATTCATGAAGGCTTAAATGAATTGATGCCAAACTTGCTGACGATTTGAAGAAGTATTGAAATTGTCCTTTGATGAGTAAAAGTTCCTACAAAATGTGACTACATCTACCAGGGTACACTTAAACAGCAGAATTTTGGTATAGAAACTCAGTCTTGAAGGTAAGTTAGGTATTTTGTTATCATCAACAATTGATGCAGTCCCCAAATGTACATACCAGTATATACACCTGAAAATGGGTATTAGTTACAGTAACCTTGAAAACAAGAATGACACTCTGATAGACCAATTTCCCTTACAAGTTTCTAAAAACATAATTCAGTATTTTTACATACAGTTTATTTCTGTAGGGCCTTTGTCCCTCAACACAAATATTTTGTTTCCATTTTATGTAATTAGCGCTTTAAAAAGGTATGAATTTTCATTATTTGACCAACATATCAGTTGAAATGGAGGTTTAGCTAGCTCTTTAGTTGTTTTGTATCTGCATGTGATGAAGACAGTACGTGTATGTCATAATGACAAAAAATGTAGACACTTGAATATGTGTGAAGACAAAATGAATCATATAGGAAATAGAAATGTCATGACACACCTGATAAGATGATGGTTCAGGTTCCAGCAAACTTAACATTCAATATCTAAGTTCAGTCATAAACAGGATGAGACATATACATTACACATCAACATTTTACAACCCACTGAAACTTTCCAGGTACTTGCGATGCTTATGTTTAAACAGAAGGAGTAATTTGAAACATTTAACACTGATTTCTCTCTCTATATTCATAGTGAAGGAGCTTGCTTGGTGTAAATGTTAAAACACACAAGAAATGGAGTGTGTCCCATTGTAATTTGAAACATTTAACACTGATTTTTCTCCCTATGTTCCTAGTGAATGAGTTTGGTGTAAATGTTAAAAGCCCACATGAGAGGTTAAATACTACTTCAAGATGGTGATACAGAAGGCAGTGTTATTTAGTGCTTACGTGGCTGTTTTATTGAGTGTGTGGATGAGGTGTTCCAGTACGGCCCAGGAGACTAATTCATCCGGTTACATTTGGAAAACAGGTAAAGTGTACAACTGTTGATGCATACTTGATACAGGTTGATAGTCATAGAGTGAAATTGTACAAGAATGTAGATTGCTTTCCTGATATGGGTTTAGGTTTTTAAGATGCATCAAGTAGACAGCAGTTGATGTATATTTCATAGAGAGTGAACTTGTACAAGAAATTAGAGCATCTTTTTTTGCATTATAAACATTCAACAGTAAGTTCAAAATTAAGAAATGAATATGTAGACATTGAGAAGATGGCCACCTGACGATTCAGTTAAATTGAAGACAGTCTGTGCAATTACTTCCGTCCTTTAATGGGAACTACAAAATGCCAATTGAGCTCTGATCAAATCCAATCTGTTGTGGTCAGTTTTCAATTTAGTTGCCATTAAAAAATATACTGAAGGAAGGAGAATGAGTTTATATTCAATGTTCTTTTAGAACTTTAGACTAATAGGTAGAGACTTGGGTTTCAATTATAAAGCTGTGATTGATCAACATATTTAGAGAGTTGTGTATGTTCACAGCATCTACAATGAGTTGCATTCAGATGGACAGGACAAAAGCTAATGATGTAGGCAGGGTTTCAGCATGTATTGGTAATGTGTGGAACATGTACGTATCTACAAAACTATGTGTGATTTGATGTGAAATGTACTCAAGTGGATTTAATTGGAAATCTGTTTTGCTTTAAATTAATATTTGCTGACATTTTTGATAATTTTGTGGTGTGTTGAGTCTGTTACCAGATGTTACTTAGCTGCTTGTGTATCATTCACATATCACCACTGGGAAACTTAGTAAAAGTCAAGTGAATTTTGGATGTCATTGTGTGAATGACTGAAATGCAAGGGGGCTTGGACATTATCATTCTTTTATTAAGCATTACAGAGAAGATATGTAACTGCATTCTGAACTATTTGCACTTTATGAGATGCTGGCAACCAGAAAAGAGACAGTATTATAACAATATAGACACACAAAAACACATACAGTACTTTTAATGTATGTATACAGTATTTCTGTGTAATATGCACATACATGCATACACAGACACAGACACAAACATAGTCAACACCAGCCCCTCAATGCAATAACATTCATAACCTGGTTGCATAGCAAGCGTTATTACGTGTTCTTATATCTGTACTACGCCTTTCTGATAACATACTTTGACAGCAGTGTTATGACTGCCAATACATCTATCAGTCTCCACACAGTCAGTCTTGTATACTTATTCTTTGAAACCTGACAAATTTTGATCAGATTACGTACATTAAAGCCATATGTTAAGATAATGCCTGAAATTATTATCATTTCAAATCTGGCGTCAAGTTGCTGAGGACAAAATATGTCTCATGTTTCTTACTTTAATGCATGTAATAAATATTATAATTCATAAATGAAAGGTGATTGATATGAAAGAACTGTATTGTCATCATGTCATACATCTTACACTATACATTGTACTTTTATTTTATGGGGTAGATGTCAAAATAGATCCACTATCTATTAGAATATCAGACATAAGCTTTTAACAGCAATCATTTTTCATAATTTCATAAAAAATTATTCATTCATCATTCTTTACTCCAGACAGTATTCAAGTTTGATCAGAAGTAGGTTTTACCTTTGAGCAGGACGTTGTCCACAATCATCTTATGAATTATTCCATTGTATTGTGAGACTGTGATTAATAGAGGATGTTTCACATGTCGATAATAGCACTGACTCTATGACTATAAACATTAAAATGTGTGTATGAAGGGAGTGGAATCACCACCAAGTTGAAAGATAAATGTGTGATTTATTTTCAGGACATGCTACATTTATACAACAGTGTGAATTTACATAATTGGGTCTGTGGTACTTAAAATATGAGTCCAAGTATTAGAAATCATAGTTATTTTCTAAATTTTTGATGAAGTTACCTTGCCCATAGCAGTTACATCATTCCCAAATGTGACTGCTGTACCTCACATACTCTTGGGAAAGAGCTTCATAATTCCAGGAAAGTCCTGGAATTGCCAGTAACTTCTTGTATGTGGATCCTTTAAATCCAGCAAAAATCATTATTTTGCTCAATTTTTCATAAATTTACCCTTTTCATATATAAGTATATTATTCCCACATGTTTTTCCTTATTCAAATTTTTCAATCCATATTTGAATTCTAGGTTACTACTTATGAAATTAATTATGTTTAAAAAAGTGTAGTTTTCACAGACAGAGATTATAATGTGCTATGAAATATTAAAACATGTAATTAAATATTTCAACCA